>NC_056729.1:83591851-83806584 GCF_019279795.1 Protopterus annectens | reverse complement strand
ACCATAAAAAAATTCTTATGTCAGGACTGATTTCTTGAGATTTATGCTGAACCCCAGACTGTGTAAAAACAAATGAATAAACTGGATATCTTGCAACAGACTGCAGGGAAAGTGTAAAGGTAAAGAGTACACTGTGTGGAGAAGACTACTAAGGTACATGGTTAGAGGTAGTACAGAGAGTGGAAAATTTAAGTGCAGTAAAGACTATAAAGGAGTAAGAACAAGAAAGGAGGAGAACAGGTAGGAAGCCATGTGAGGAACAAGTATGGTATCATCTGAGAGTGCAACAGTCAATGTTAAAGAAATCTAGCTTAAGTTGGGTCATGGCAGAGACATGTCCACAATTTGTGGAAGTAGCCTAATTGCTATTTTAAAAGGTGTTATGTCTGTGATGATGACTTCTTGGGGTAGTTTGTTCTATACATTTGTTATGGAATAGGTATAGAGTAGTTTACCAATATTTTTGTTGGGCATGTGGACTTGCAAAAGACTCTGTTGAGAGCTGAGGAGAAAACAATTGGGGGTATAAGACTGGATGAGAGTGGAGAGAGAGGGACAGGAAGATGGCTGATGTAGAATTGCACGAGTCAAGGGAAGTTGTGGTATTAGGATTAGGTGGTGAAATTCAAGCCATTGCAGGTTTCTTAGGGTGATACAATGGTGGATGCGATAAGGTAGGTTGGAAGCAAGTCAAGCTACTTTGTAATAGGTGAGTTCTAGTTTAGTTAAAATGTTAGATCGGAGGTATGTAAGAATAGGGGCTGCATATAGCAGTGTGGGGAGAAGAAAGGCTTGAGCAAGGGAGAGTTTGGAAGCATTTGTAAGGTATTTATTATGTGTTGAGCAGATTTAGCTTTTGATGGGTCTTTTTATGCACTGCTGAGTGTGTAGATCGAATCTGAGATGGTCATCGTTAGCACCAAGTAGTTTGGTATGGGGTTCAGATGAGATAATAGTATTGTCCAAGGAGGAGACCGTGAAGGAGGTTTTGTGATGGCATAGGGGGGGGGGGCAGGAGGAGATTGGTTTTCTTAGGGTTCAGTACTAGTTGGTGGGAAGTAAGCCATCTTTCTACAGAGTGGAGGGATTCTTGGGTTATGGTATGAAGGTGTGTGGTATTGCCAGAGATGGAGATAATTGTGGAATCATCGGCATATTGAATGATATTTGAAAGTGGACAGGCTAAGTCGAGATCATTAATAAAGATGTTGAAAAGTAGGGGACCAATGATGGAGCCTTGAGGCACACCAGTTTGTGCTGGAAGAAAGGGAGAGTAGTTGCATTGCTATTTCACAGCCTGGAATCTATTAGAGAGGTAGCTGGAGAACCACGATATAGTAGATTTAGAGAGGTTCAGGGAGCCAAGTTTGGAAGTAGTAACCCATGAGAGATGCTATCAAATGCCTTTGATAGATCTCGGAACAGGCAGAAAACTAATTTATCATCATGTGCGTTTGAAATAGTATGCAATTTTTAGGGTCTGTTGCTGTACCACCTTTATGCAGTGGAACAATAGAATTTTTTTCCAGATATCAGGCACAGAGCTTTCCTTGAAGGCTCTATTGATTAGTATACAGATAAGAAAAGCAATAGAATTAGCAGTTAGTCTTAGGAATTGAGAAGGTAGGTTGTCAACTAATGGAGAGCATGTTTTAAGTTTGGACAAGAGAGCTTTGATGTAGGATGAGGGGACTGGTTTAAGAGTGAAGGTGGGGGAACTGGTAGGGATAGGTGGTGGGGGGTAGGGACTATTATCGGTTTTAGTGAGGTTGCGAATGGAGTCGATGAAGAAGGAATTCAGACATGTAGCTGTCTCAGAGGAGGAAGAGCTGTTTGAGCAGGGATTAGGGGGAGATGGACACACAGGATGCAGCAACTTACTGACATATTCCCAGATTTTTGGGGGTTAGAGTGAGGGTTAAGTGGTTTATGGAAAAAAACAGATCAAGGATGACCTTTTTTATGTTAAATTGCGGAGTTCTCTTGTACGTATAGAAATCAGAGATGGATTTGGATTTGTTGCATATTTTCCATGAACTATCTTTTTTACTCATTAGTGTTTTGGTGCCTTATATGAGCCAGGGGGCATACTGAGTTTTAACCCTTAGTTTCTTGATGGGGGCTAGGGAATTGAGTGTCTCCAGGAAAATGTTGTTAAGGCAAGAACAGCATTTTCAAGGGGAAGGTTGTGGAGGAAGGACCAGTTAATTGAAGAGAGCAGGCTGTTTAAAGTGTTGGGATTAAACTTTGAGAGTTTACATCAGTTTTTGAATTGATGGGATTTGTGTATTTGAGGTGTGTCTAAGTATGTAGGTGGCATGGTGATCACCAAGCATGTCAGGTAGAGTGGAGGCATTATGGTACAGACTGGGAGTGGAGGTGAGGACCCAGTCTAGTGTGGAGCTGTAGTTGGTGTGTGTATGGTTAAATAGGGTTGGGTTTTGAAATAAGCTGGGAGAAGCCAAAGAGGTTAATGGAGGAGTTAGGGGATTCTGAGAGTAGGGTGTTCCAATCAATATTTACATCTGCCAAGATAATGGTCTCATATGAGCTGTTTTGGGAGATCCAAGACAGAAAGTGTTCTAAGGTAGGGATTTTTTTCCAGTGGGAATATACATGGAAGCAATAGCAAATCTTTTGTGTGTTTAAATGACAGCTACAAGGATTTCAGCAGGATGAAAGTCTGTGGGAGTGGTAGAGAAGTTGCAGGGTGAGTTGTTCAGAAGACAGGATAGCTATACCTCCACCTTTCTTTTTGCCTTCGGATATTATATACAGGAGGAAGTATTTCAATATCAGCAATGTGAGGCTTGAGCCAGGTTTCACACAGACATAGAGAATATCAGGGGAAAGTGTAGATACCACCCAAGCATAGAAAGGGGAGATTTTGTTCATGATACTTTGAATGCTCAAAGATAGTATAGTTAGGCTCTTTGTTGAAGTGGATGTAGGAATGTGAAAAGAATTAGTTGTAAAGTTGGAGAGGTGTGAGTAGTAGACCGTAAGGGAAGAGCAAGGGGTGGGTCCAGGGTTGGGGTGTATGTCACCAAATAAAAGCAGGTTGAGTTTAAGTTTTCTGAGGAAGTTGAAGTGGCTATTATGGGGATAATATCTAGGTTTGGTTATGAGAGGTGAGTTAGGGAGAGAAAAGAGTTTAAATTTATGTAATGATGAATTAGAATTTATAAAGAGAGATGGTGCTATAGAGAAGGAATGACCGTGAGAGTAGTTGACTGGGTGAAATGTAGAAGTAGGTGAGAGATTTGTGGGGGGACTGCCTACAATAGAGGTTGCTGTGGTAGCTAGAAAGAGAATGGGAGTGACAAAGAGAAAGAGGAGGAATGCATTTGCCTTAATTGGGTTTAGAGGTGGCATAATGTGTGTATTTCTGGTAGGTTGAGGTGTTACAGGTGGATAAATTAGACACCAGAAGGTTGAGGAAATAATGAGAGACAAAAGAGAAATGTGGATGGTTAACAGTACTGAGAAGGAAGTGGTGGTTGATTGTAGAGTAAAAGGGGAATTTAAGGGGAGGGAGGGGGTAGAGTACAAAGGTAATGGAAGTAGGGGTAGGTGGGAAAGAGGGTAGGGGAGCGAAGTGAGCTTGAGCTTAGCAAGGGTGAATGGAGCGGGTTGAACGGGTATAAGAAAGCCAGGAAAGCAACTGCAGAAACTATCAGTGAAGGTAAGGAGTTTAACCAGGAACACAAAGAGAGTGTGAGAAAAGCAGAGGTTACAAATGGGGGGGGGGGGCAGGACAGATAGAGTATTAGACAGAGCTTGTAGAGTAAATAATTAGGTCAAGAAAGATGGGCAAGTACAGCCAAGGGTTTTGTATCAGATAACAGGGTGGAAAACAGGAGCAGTAAGGGGGAAAGTTACAAAGGACAGAGGTAAGAGGGGGCAGTTAATGTGGAGATTTGTAGCTAAAACAACAGTACAGTGATGGTGATTTGATTAATTGCAATGAACAGCAGAGAGAGAAAAAAAGGGGAGGCTACGGGAATGAAAAGTAATGCAATAAAAATCTACCTTTAGAGAAAGCTGTTTGATATAAAGATGGGGGGGGGGGTTCTGGGTCTGGTGGTGTGCCTAACAGTTAAACACTCAATAACAGGGTGTGCAGATACCAGGAAAGTTTATATGTAGTATTGAATAACATACATAAAGCTTCCAACAGTTAGCTAGAATGTCCCCAATGAGAACTCCAAGACCACCAGAGAGATGCAAGGGTTAGTCCTGAGGATCCCTTGCCTTTACGCAAGACTTGTATGAGTCTTTCATACATCAAAGCCTACAGCTGTAATGCTCTCCTAACAGAGGTGATGGTTTAAGTGAAACCTTTTGCTTTTTGTAGTGTTGGCACCCTGCATTCCAAGAGTACTGCAGGAGGATGCACACACCATGTGCAAGAGATCTGCTAAAAGTGAACATAAGCAGGAATATGTACTTATAATTCCCCATGGGATAGTGAGAGATCTGTGACACTCAAAATGAAAAGAATGAGTACTAGGAGTGGGTTTATAAAAAGGAACCATCCAGATACTTAAATTCCATACACTCTAGCATGAGACCTGCCCTGATAGCTGCAAAGAAAAAAAGTCACTGCTTTCAGAATTTCAAGACAGATGGGATCACAAGTAAGGCTAAAAAATAACTCAAATTATATTTTCTAGGTTCATCTTCCCTCTGTACCTACCACCATCAGCCCACACATCCCTCTATTCGAAGACTATGTACCCCCTCATCTGTCAAATACACTACTTTCCCTATCATTTTGGATAGTAACGGGCGGCACTGGTACAATTCTGAATTCCATGAAGATTCCTAAAACCACAGCTGCTGGGTCTGCTACTGTTTGTACAGGTCTTTACATGGCTCTTGTATTTGGTACAAATAATCAGGTTTTGGGGGGTAAATGTAGGTTCTAGTGAGGTATTAAAACATCCTCAGATACATGCAGGAAACCAGAAAGGGCCACAGAATGCTTAGGGTCATCAATCCCTGGGACCTTCCTCTGACTATTAGAGCTCTTTCACTCCCCATTTAAAATGCTCAGGCATAAGATTCAGTATCCCTGAAAGATATATGCTTCAGAAGGGGAATCAAAATAAAGTGTTACTAACATCACTGTGAGAACTGTTATGTTCTGGAAGCGTGTTATACAAACACGTCAGAAGTTATTAAAGTTATACTACACTTGCGTTTTTAGCAGAGGTGCAATAAGTAAAAGGAAATGTGTAAAATGGTTTATACTTGTGTTTGCTACTTTGAGAATGAAACAAACTGCAGGCTGGAGGTAAAACTAAGGGGTTGGGAGGGTGGCCTAATGGCTAAGGTGTTTGCCTTGCAAACACAAGGTGCAGGGTTTGAGTCTCACAAAGGATAATTGGCTAGGCTTAAAATGGCTCGCAAGGGCAGTTAGCCTAGTACTAATCGATGAACCTATGAAGCTTTACTTCTGGACTGCTGTTTGGAGATTCTGAATAGGTCACATGATGCCTAACTTAGAGAGCAGGTTTTCTGACTCCCCTCATAGAGAAGCATGTAACTGTGGAACCAGGAAGGGCATGTTCTAAAATTCTCACTAAACCCATAGGAAACATCGATCAGGGACTGATAAATAGAACGAATTATAATTTCAGAGAGTAACAGAAGTACAGAAACTATAGGAGTTACTGATTTGCGCTCAAACACTGTTTATAAGGACTCAAATTCCATCAAGGGCTGAAAAGCCAGAAGAGGTAAGGACACAGTATACTCTAAACAGAAGCAGGTCATTTTTAGTTTAAAGATGTCACATACATTTTTTTCTGATCACCTTCTTTACTGAATGTTTTATTTTTAACCTCCTGTGCAAGCCTTTTACTGTCTGTATATTTACTTCAAAATAAATTGCTTAAACTTATTTATTTCAAAGAATGCTACTGTGCAACTTTGAATGTTTGAGGCTATTTTTTTATTAACTAAATGGTTTCTGCATTTGACATGCACTGCACACTAAACCATATGGTGTCTCTTAGAAATGTGACTAGGAATGATTTCCTATAAATACAAAATGTAAAGGTTAACTTATTTTAAAGGAAGAGAGTAATGTGAGTTTTGTTGCGTTAATTTTGACTAACTGGTAGTGAAGTACCTTAAAGTTTAGGAAGGAAGGCCCATACAAAAAAAGTAACACTTAGATATAAATATCCTAAAATTACTCTTTCTTGGAGTATTCCATTTTATCTGAAGTATGGCATATGGAGTTGGTACGTTTAAGTTTTTTTTTTTTTTTTTTTTTTGAGGGGGGGGGGTTGCCCCTCTGCAAAAAGCAACTTTAAAGTAGAACAGCAACATTCAGTATTCTCCTGTGTTTTGAAACTTTTTCATAATTACAGGACACATGAGCCTCGGAATTACAACAGGAAGCTCTAAAAGACAGTGTATGAAAAATAATTCAATCACTTATGGCAAGACTGCACTACAAAGCACTGGACGGAATGATCTCAGCAAAATTGTGGGGAGATGATTATTTTAACTCTGATCTGTAGCTGTGTATGCAATACTTATCTGGGTGTGGCAGATGATGACTAATACCCAAGGTAGCTTTGTACATTTATCCTTAAGGCTAACTGCAATTCCTATATTAATGGGTAGACTTTAAGTGGTGGGTGTCTCCATACCTTTGTTGCACATCAAATGTTGACAGTAGCAGTGTGAGTATTAAACCCACAGACCATATCAAATAGTAGTTAACATTGGCAGGTGGGATATAGGCCTGTTTGTTACAATCAGTATTGTGTTACAAGACGAATGTACCTAGCTTGTATTAACCAAATCTGTATCCAAACATTTGCAGGAAGGTCTCCCTCTTATGCTTTTCATTACAGAGTCATCCCACAGGTGAAGTAGAATTGAGGATGTGTAAACAACTGCGTGGCTCTCGGCCACACTGCTACTTGTACCACTGCAAATGTCCTATATTCATGCTGTGTA
Organism: Protopterus annectens; assembly: GCF_019279795.1. Lineage (NCBI taxonomy): Eukaryota > Metazoa > Chordata > Ceratodontiformes > Protopteridae > Protopterus > Protopterus annectens. The sequence goes on along the minus strand of NC_056729.1, from coordinate 83,799,603 downwards.
GGAGTCAACACAAGCTTCATTGAATTTGGCCTCTACAGAAAGAGTGCCTGGATCTTAGGCAGAGATTTTATTATTTATTTATTTATTTTACATTTGTTGACCGGGCTAGTCCAACTGGATACATATCCTTTTTCAGTAGTGGCCCGGGGAGAAAAGCTCCCAATTTTAGGAAAATAATAACAATACAATATGATAAAAGACATTAATGAAACAACAGAGACAAGGAGACATCAATATATATAAGCTAGTAGTTTGAACATAACTTTAGTAGAATTGGCCACATGACATGTGTGGAATTAAGGAAGTAAAAAATACAATATAAGCTCTTGAAAGGGAGAAGAGAGTAGAGGAGCTATGGGACGTGTTGGGTTTAATCAGGGTTTGGACATGGGCATAACCATTGGGACTTAAGTATTTCTCAGAGATTACTTTTGAATAGGTTAAGGGAAGTCATGAGTCTAAGACTGTTTGAGAGTGAGTTCCATTGCTTCCCAATAGAGTTGGCATAAAGAGCATCACCTCCCATGTTATTTGATTTGATAGTAATTACCTGATTACTGTTTGTGGATCGAAGGCAGCTTAAGTTGGAGTAGGGGGTCAGGATTTTGGACAGGGCTGGGGTTTTATCGGGTTGATTAATTATTTTGAAAGCTTCAATGAGTTGATTAAATTTGAGGAGATTAGGCAGTTCTAGCCAGTCAAGTTTCTTAAGGTTGACGCAATGGTGGGTACGGTAGGTTGTTCCTGTAATGAATCTGGCAATATGATAGTAGGTAGTGGAGAGGTTGTTAAGCTCACGTTTATTGAGGAAGGAGAATATTGGGGAGGCATATAATAGTGTGGAGAGGAGATGAGTACGGGCAATGGTTAATTTTGCATGAGGAGTAAGACAATTCCTGATTCTGTACATTGAGCCTAATTTTTTGTTAACTGACTTAATGGTTTGGGCAATGTGCATGTCAAATTTGAGCTTATGGTCAATAGTGATACCTAATTAGTTTAGTGTGGTAGACGGGCTCTATGAAGGTGCCATTAAAGGATTCAACAAAGAAGGTCCTATGATTCACAGGTTGAGGTTCCTGCGCTATAGGAGTTGTAGGCGTGGGGAAGAATAGAAGTAACTTGGTTTTAGTTGGGTTTAAGATGAGTTTCAGGTCAGAGAACCATTTTTCGACTGTGGCAAAACATTGTTGGGTGGCTGCTTGGAGTTTCTGAGAGAGAGAGGTCAGAGCTGATCAGGATAGAGTCATCTGCATATTGAATGCAGGTGGCTGTGGGGATAACAGAGTACAGATCATTTATAAAAAGAGAAAAGAAGGGGACCAAGTATGGAGCCCTGAGGAACCCCAATGTTGTTGGGCAGCAGTTGAGATAGACTATTTAGCCACTGGACTGCTTGTTGCCGGTCAGCTAGGTAGTCCTTAAACCAGTTTAGTGCTGATTTGTCAAGATGAAGGGTTTGCAGGGTGTTGAGCAATAATTGGTGGTTGACCATGTCGAAAGCTTTTGATAAGTCAAGATATCACTGAATGCTCAGCAACTGAAGTAACCAGCCTAAAAGGAGGAGCAGATATATCATTCAAAGGGAGATTTTCAAAATTTCAAGGAAACTGAGATAAAAGCATGAAGCTGGGAAGGGGAGTATTCTCTCAAGGAAGGAAGTTGCCTCTTGCAGACGCCTGGGAAAAGACGTCTAACTGTGCTGCACTTATTAGACACCCTTAGGCCTCGCTTTCATCTGAAGAATCGATTCTGCTGTGAGAATTCTGAAGGGACTAGGCACAAGTGGGGTAAATACCTGGACAAGAAGCTTGACCATGGATGCATGTACTAAACACAGAAGCCTACTTTTCATCTGAGAGACTTGGATTTATTTCGCTGTCAGTAGGTGAAAGGATTAGCACAGGTGGAGGCTATGATGTGGGCAGGGAGTTAGCCTATGCATAGATGCTTCTGAGCCCACTCTAGAACCAAAGTCTTTGCAAATAAACAGGGCCAGCAGAATTCAAAAATCTCTTACTTTTATTTAACACAAATTCTTTCACAAAGACCTTCCTCAATCACTGTATTTTCATGCTTGTATTTTCTTTGGGATTCCTTAATTTCTTCCCATACCTGCAATGGTTGGAAAGCTCATGTGTTAGGAAAAATGATGGGCATTCCTTGCCCCAGTACCAGTAATTACCTCTACTCTAGAAACCGCAAAGATGTCTACTTCATCACACTTGTTAGTTTAATAATGCTCAGAGTTAGTAAGCAAATTTCAACATGATGCAGGTAACTTAAATGAGAGTCATCTGGGGATCTGTCTTGTCTAGCAAACTTGTTCACTGCTTTCCCTGCAGATGTCAGTGTGTGTGTGTCTTTCGGCTTTTCCCGATTAGGGGTCGCCACAGTGGAACTCCGGTCCGCTAATGATTGGCAGTAGATTTTTACATGCTGGCTTGCCGGGCCTAACGCACAACCTTCAACGAAGGAACGCCCATTCACGCATGTCGCCAGACAGAAGACGCTCTGAGAATCGAATGGGCAAAGTCTGTGAGGCAACAACGCTACCACAGCACCACCACCGCAGTGCTTCCCTGCAGATGTCAGTAACCAGCAAAAATCCATAAAATAATCACATTCGGCTACTACCTGAAGAAAGGCATAAAAGTGATGACAAAGCTAAAGATCAGGGATGGTTGAAGAATGTCTACTTTGATGAAAAGTGAGTGCCTGTCTGCTGGTGTCTGCTTCCTTTTCAGTAAGTGACATCTCTGAATTTTTGTTTTGAATCTGCTGCTGTCTGGTCTTCTCTGTAGAAAGGTCACTTTTGTGGAGTACCTTTGGTTTCTTTCTAAACAGGGATGTGAAACATCTTTTTTTATGTTTTGGGTTGTTTTACCTTTTTTTATAATACAGCAATATTTATGACAGGTTTGCAGAGAGAGAAGCTTTATCAAGCAGAGAATTTAATAGCTTGGATTTTACTTAATCAAAGATGGACTGTGTTCTAAAAAGTGCATGCAAAGGACAGAACTACAGGCAATAGCTCAAAATTAGATATTTACTGCACTGCAACCATATTTTACTTGTATATGATCTCACCTTATCAGCTGCTTGAACAAGACAGCTTTTTTTTTTTTAGGAAACATATCACTAGTAAGGTCATCTATTTGTTTTAAGGATATCACACTGGGAACTTTCATATGGGTTTTGTAATTCATACCACTGATATTCCCAGGGGGAAAAATATAGCACCCTCTTTTCTTTCTAAGGCAGTAAGGTTCTACATACAGAAGTGAACACACTACCTTTTCAAGAATCAAGACTATGGTAGCCAAGTTGAACACCGATATCTGCTTACAGCACTCCACTCCCCACTACCCTATGAAAGCCATCTGGCATTTTTAAGCTGCTGTTAGACTTGTATCTGGCTCTTGTCCCACTTTCCTGAAAATACCAAGGAAAAATCAATAGCTAATAATATGACTAAACATCTTACTGCTCAAACTTCAGCAGTTTCATTTGGAACCTGTTACATGTTCGATGGACATTTCTGCTAGTCTGACTCATCAAGGCTATATTTCTTAAAACCACTTTCAGCACCCATGGATGACTGACTTTTCTCCATGGTTGGGCGACCATGGACATGGTGTATATACATATACACACGTGGGTGTGGGTGCGTTGGGAGATTCGGGCCTGTCCTCCCACACTGAAGTGTGGCAAAGGCTTGCTACAAAGCAAAAATATGAATTATTATGCTGATATCTGAAACTGGTTTTCAGTGATATAGATTCTATGAAAATGCATTCACAGAAATGCCCATCGAGGAGTCAAAATGACTCCATTTCATCTCTACTTTAGGCTAGGAAAACTTACACAGGATCTTTTAAAATATTCCTTGCAATATCATCAAAATGTATGTTTTCTGGGTCAGGGACCCAAAAATACAGAACATTCATCATCTTCATCTACACTGACAGATGATTCTAGCAATTCAATTAACAGTATTCCTCCTGACCGGCATAACCTTCTTTGTAACATCACCAAAAGATGTATATTTCAGGGAGGGAACCCAGATATAATGAACATTCATTCATCTTCATCTGAAATGATGACAGTTGATCTAAACAATTCAATTCAGAGTCTTTTTCATCACCATCAAAACCAGAAGATGGAGGTATAGGTTTCCTTTCTTGCTCTCAACACCTTTGATGGAACATAATGGTTTTGGTTCATTCCTGAAGTTTGCTGTAGTCTTCAGTAGTAAGTAAAACTATTTTTCGGCTATCATCTTATAATTGTTGCACAAAGAATCCTCTGATACCCACTGGGCAGACTCTCAAAAACTCCTGCATTCGACAACTGAATATCTACACACTGCAAGTCAAATTGAATGTACACACCTCCCATAGTAGTAGACCCGTGAGAAGTGCATCCATTTTAGTGACCAGTACAACCACATCCTGCAGGCATAAAGACTGTTTGGCATTCAGAGCTTCACAGATTGCTTGGCTCCTTCCCCTAATTCCATTGTGTACATCTTCATCCAGATCTCAAGCTTTCTGCAGCAAGGAAAACACAAATCCTCCTAGGAAAACACCACTAGAGGGGAAAAAAAGAAAAGGGGCTGAATCAGCAAAAAAGTTGCCTACCAGGCCAGAAATAGAAGTCTTGCAAGTTAAGGCTGCCTAGCCTCTCTAACCCTGGAGAGGGACATGTGGGAGGGCAACTGCTATTGAAGATAGGTGCACTTTTTACAGATCTATATTTATGGTATGTATGCTGAAGATGGATGATTTCTTAACATAGGAGAGCAGTATACTTACAGATTTACATTTATGGTACATATACTGCTTTCATCTCTTAAAAAAAATCCTCGATCTTCAGGAAGAAGCAAAACAGTTTCTAGCAGACCCGTCTGGGAGATCCTGCCTATGATGACATCCTCATGCCAATGACATCCCTAAAGGATGATCCTGTTTTGGAATTTATGTCTACTTTATATTTTGTTTTAAAACATGACGACCAAATAGCTATTGCACAAGTAATATTCAGTGCAGTATAGTGCAGTGAGGTCACAGAAATGGCCAAGGTCCTAAAGGAATGGGTGGTAGCAGTATGGGCCAATTGTAGGGATCCGTTTTTCTTTAGATAACCAAATTTGATGCAAATTTTCCATCATTATCTGAAAGGCATGAATTTGGACATTTTTGCTCCTTTTCTTTGGAAGGGGTAAAGATGAACACCTGGTCTGATCACTCTACCTGCAAGATTAAATTCTTTTTTTTTTTTTTTTTTGCCTGTCGATCATCAATCCCTCTCTCTGTGAACTGAACCTTGAGGGTGGGCTGAGAATTCATGTAGCCATCATGGCTGGTTTGAGTTTTTATTCATCTAAAGCCCTGCACACATGAGGATAAGGCTACCTGCAGATGTACGTGTAATGGGATGATGGCTCTGGAGTCCCCCCCCCCCATAGTCACATTAGCGTGTCCCAATCAAGCACCCTCCCACTGTAAGGTACCACAGATAGTCCACTTCATGCTCCATCACAAATGATTAAACCCAAGAGGGTCCCCCTCCTCACTGCCTGAAAGAGGTAAGCTGGTTCTGTACTCTCACCCCTCCCTCCTCCCAACCTTGCTCTCTTAGTTCTGGGACAGCTAGTCAAATGCTACTCACATGGGCCATAATCAAGACTTCTTCCCTCTATGCCAGACAGCCTGGGTATTTGCCTTTATTGTTGTTCAGTGAAAAAGAAACAACTTAATCCACTGTTCTGGGTTGATCTCTTTTGCCACCTAGGTTATAAGAGACAGACTGGTCCTTAGTAATACCCTCTCTTTATGCCAGAGAGGGTAAGGGAGTTTGACAAGGTTTGCAACAATGAACTCCTCTTAGCTGAGGTGATGTACACAGAGAAAAACAGTTTTCCATGATAGGAATTTTGAGCCAGCAATGAAAGCAGCCCTAAAATATAGCTGGACAAGTTTCTCTAAAATGATATTAAAATACAGGAGAAACCAGATCTCTGATTGGGGGAGGTCCTAAATAAAATGCATCCAGACAAGTGCTGTAGCTTGTATAATTACACAAACTTGATAGTGCTGCCAAATGCACCTTTATAGATGAGTAAAGTACAGTTTTGTACCTACCATAAATGTAGATGTCAGATAGATATGCAGCTGCAGTCATAACATATGGGTTGTCCTGCCTCAGGCAGCCCTCGGTCGGCCGGATTCCAAAGTCTGGATCCGGCGTCGGCTGGTGTCGCCTCCTCTCCGACGTCAGAACGGCTGGAGTATAAAGGCATCGGCCGACGCCATCTTCTTCAGTGTTTCTTGCCCCAGATGCCAGGTGCCCTCCTAGGAAGGCTAAATTTGGTGAATGGATAAAGAATTCCAGACATGCACAACAGTAATAAACAGATACACCATAGAGATACCCCCAGCTAATAGGAATAGGGGTAGTGGACCCATAAAGAAGGTTGCAGAGGGGTAGGAGGGTGGGAAAATCCGACTGCAGTTGCATATCTATCGGACATCTACATTTATGGTAGGTACAAAACTGTACTATGTCCTTCAAGAATGCAACTGCAGTCATAACATATGGGTTGAATACCATAGCCAAAGTGGGGGTGGTTGGAACTAAGAAAGTGATGGTGTAGCTAAAATGCCTTGCAGGACTGCCGAGGCAAAGCCTGCTCGGGATCTGGAGTATAAAGGCAGGTTGTAGTGCTTGGTAAATGTATGCACGGAGCTCCATGTAGCAGCCTCTAGAATGTCCTTTGTAGCCACTCCTCTTAGGAAAGCTGTGGATGTGGCCATAGCTCTGGTGGAGTGTGGCCTAATATTGGCTGGCACACCTTTTCCATGAAAGGAATAGCAGAATCTGATGCAGTGCCCAATCCATTTGGAAATTGTTTGTTTGGAGATTGCTTTTCCTTGTACTCCAGCAGCACAGGCTACAAGCAGTTGGTCAGACTTTCTGGTGGCCTTAGTTCTGTCCAAGTAGTAGCGTAGTTGCCTGTGTATGTCCAAAGTATGCAGCAGTGCTTCCCCCCTGTTTTGAGGATTGGGGAAGAAAGTAGGCAGGTGAATGGCTTGATTTATAGACACCCTGGAAATTACTTTTGGCATGAATGAAGGACTGGTTCTTAGAGAGACTCTGTCCTGATGAAAAATGAGAAAAGGAGGTACTGCCATGAGCGCCTGTATCTCAGAGACTCTTCTTGCTGATGTGATTGCCAATAGGAAAACCGTTTTCCATGAGAGAAATTGCATTTCTGAAGTTGCTGCTGGTTTAAAGGGAGGAAGAGTTAATTTTTCCAAGACGAAGTTGAGGTCCCATGCAGGTACTGGCGGTTTCCTGGGAGGTTTGATATTCTTTATCCCCCTTAGGAACTGTCTTAACAAAGGATGTGAAAACACAGGTGGATCACAATTGTATTTTGCTGAGATTGCTGAGGCATGAATCTTTATGGAAGAATATGAGAGACCAGTATGAAACATTTCTGCCAAGTATTCCAATATCTGAGGTATACTCAATACTGTTGTATCCTGACCCCTGTTAGCATTCCAGATGGTGAATCTCTTCCACTTGTCTGAATAGGTTTTTCTGGTGGAAGGTCTGCGTGCTTCCAGTAAGATCTCTTGAACTTTTTTGGAAAGAGAGATATCGGAAGGAGTTATGGTAACCTCCAGGCTGTCAGATGCAATGTTTTCAGGTTTTGATGAACCGTCCTGTAATTGTGTTGTGTTAGAAGCAGAGGCCATAGGGGCAGAGGCCACGGTTTAGTCAGAGTTATGCTCAACAGCAATGGGTACCAGTGCTGCCTTGGCCAGTCTGGAGCTATCAAAAAGCCTGTTGGTTGTTCTGCTTTGATCTTCAGTATTACCTTGGTCAGCAGTGGTAGAGGAGGGAATGCATAAATTGTTAGGGACTTCCAGCTGAAGGAGAGAGCATCCGTTTTCCAGGCTAGAGGATGGTGGGTCCTTGTACAGAACTTTTCCAGGTGATGATTCATGTGAGAAGCAGATAGATCTATGTCCGGTCTTCCCCATGTCCTTATTTGTGAGAAAATGTGAGGATGCAGCATCCATTCGTGTGGATCCAAGAAATTTCTGCTCAGCTTGTCCGCCAGTACATTGTCCTTGCCTGGCACAAACTGGGATTGCAGATGTATCTTCAGACTTAGGGATTTTTCCCAGAGAATCATTGTTAGTCTGCAGAGGGGATAAGAATGAGTGCCTCCCTGCTTGTTTATATACCACATAACAGTGGTGTTGTCTGTCCTTATTAGCAAATGTCCTTGTTGAAGTGATTTTTCAAAGGTCTCGAGTGCATGTATCACTGCCAACATCTCTTTTTGGTTTATGTGCAGATGCCTTTCCCTTGGTGTCCATTGACCTTGAATGCATCTGCCCTCCATGTGCGCCCCCCCATCCATGGTCTGAGGTGTCTGTTGTAATCATTTGACCTGCTTGAGGTTTGTTGAAAGACATGCCTTTGTTTAACTGACTTGCTTGAGCCCACCACAAAAATTCTCTTTGCAGACATGGAATGAGTGGGATTACGTCCTCTAGGCTTTGGCTGTGTTGGGACCATAAGCTTTTTAAGTACCATTGCAGCTTTCTCATATGAAGTCTTGCCAAAGGTATCAGAAGAATGCAAGATGCCATGAACCCCAGGGCCTGCAGGATTTTCCTTGCAGTCAGCTGGGAGAGCTTTGCTAGGCCTTTGAAGTACTCTGGTAACTGCTGTTGTTTTTCCTCTGTGAGATAAGCCACCTGTGTTTTTCTGTCCAGTTTGGCTCCTAGGAAAATAATCTGTTGGGATGGCAGAAGTCTTGATTTCTGAATGGTGACTGTGTATCCCAAGGCCTGTAGTAATTGAATGACATAGTCCAAGTTTTCTATCAAGGTTTGCTTGTTGCCTGCTTGTATGAGGCAGTCGTCCAGGTAGGGGTATATTTGAATCTCCTGGAGACTGCAGTGTGCCACTACTGATACCAGGCATTCCGTGAACACTCTAGGTGCAGTAGATAAGCCAAACGGCAATGCTGAGAATTGATAATGCTCTGTCCCTGCAAGAAATCTGAGGTATCTTCTGCAGCTTTGTCTGATTGAGACATGCAGGTATGCCTCCTTGAGGTCCAGAGTGACCAGCCAAGACCCCTTGCCCAGCATGGGAAGGAGTTGCTGCAACGTCAGCATTTTGAACTTTGGCACAATGAGATAAGTATTTAGAGTAGACAAGTCCAGTATAGGTCTCCATTTGTTTTCCTTTCTTGGAACAAGGAACAGTCTTGAATAAAAACCCTGGCCTTGTTCCTGTGGAGGGACCTTTTCTATTGCTTTTATATTTAACAGCTTTGAAACTTGAATGAGTGCCTCTGCCCTTTGATGAAGTGGCAGGTTTGGCATGCCTTGTCTTATTGGTAAAGTATGGAAGTGGAATCTGTAACCTTTGTCTATTAAATCCAGAATCCAGTTGTCCTTGGTTAAGATATGCCAGTTTTTTGAGAATAAGGATAATTTTCCGCCCAAAGGTGCTTCTCTTTGAGCCTTTGTAGACTGTATGAAAGTCAAGTCATTGTGGTGCAGCTGGACTGCCTGCGCCATTTCGTTGATTTGGTGATTGCCATTGGCGGCCCCCTGTAGGAGCCTCGGTATTGCCCTCTACCTCAGGCACGCCTGTTTTTTCCCCTTTGAAACTTGTCAGTGTCTGGAAAGGACCAATTCTTTGAATGCCAATTCCTGCTGAATCTGGGTGGCTGAACCTGGAGGAAATCTTTGACTGTCTGTACTGATTTAGCTTTTTCCTCAATGGACTTCAACACATCTTGTGCATTAGCACCAAAAATCTTCTGTTTTTCCAGAGGTGCATCAAGTAACTTTACTTTAACATGGTCTGGCAAAGACTGATCTTTTAACCAAGCATGTCTACGTATCACAGCCCCAGTCATAGCTGCCCTACATGAAGCCTCCAATGCATCATAACCACACTGAAGAAAATGATTGCTAACCTGCTGAGTGTTATGTATAGATCCTGCAATGCCTTTCTATCAATAGGATCAGGAGAGGCTAGCTTTTTCTGTAAATCATCCAGTAAAAAATCCTGGTACTGAAACATATGAAAAAGGCAGTTAAGTGACCTCATGGCCAGGGTGGTAGAGGTATAAACTTTTTTACCCCATCTCTCCAGGGACCTAGCTTCCCTATCCGCTGGCAGTGGATTCTTGGCTGTGGAAGTAGCCACTCCCTTGGGGCCCTGTGAAATAGTTTCTAGATCCACAGAATGGGTGATGTTTGTGGGTGTCCGGGACCCTATAATATCTGTCTGGCTTGACAGGAGCAGGAGGGAGAGAATCAGGGTTAGCACTGGAGTCGGAGAAAACATCATCCAGGACATCCATAACTGGAGGGATAGCTAAAGGTCTGTGCTGGGGTAGCTTGAGGAAGGTACGTAGCCTTTTCCTGGAATCAGAGAATTCCTGACCCTGCCATTTAAAATGCCCCCTCATAGAGTGTAGGACTTCACCGAACGAAAAATCCTCTGGAGGAGAGGCAGAGGGAATAGATTCCTCAGCATCACAGTCCTCATAGGCCTGGAAGGATTCTTCTTGGGTATCTGAATGCTCAGAATCCCCAGAGGCTTCATCTGAAGAGAGGTTGTCGGCCTGCTCAGTTCTGGGCCTTTTCTCTGCAGGCAGCTGAGAACCTCTGTCTGGATGAGGCTGAGACCCCCTGATAAGAGAAATAAGATCTGCAGCAAGAGACATGATCTGTTTATCAGAAGGGGCCTGGGCAGTAGGTTTAGGATGGGCCTTGGCCTGGCTGGCGGCCTTAGCACGTGCAAAGGCCTTGATGGACATGGATACAAGAGGCCTAGCTGCCCCACGTGCAGGAGTAACCTTGTCCACAGGAATGGTGTCGGGTAGATCCAGAACTTTGGTTTCTGGAGGAAAATCAACAACCGGCACCGGTGTAGACTCAGAGACCGAAGGACGAGTTAACGCTGTGTCGTCGGCCTGGAGTGGTTGAATTACCACTTCCGAAGGGACCGAAGCACTAGCGGAGGATTTAGGAGGAGTATCGGTGGAAGATGCGGGCCGAGGATGTCGGTCCCGGTCCTTTCGTTTTTTGGAAGATTGAGTAGTCGGTTGTTCCGACGGCATGATATAAGCGAAAGCTTCGGCAAATTCTGCCCGGCGCCTGAGAGTGCGCTTATTAAAGCAAGCACAGGCCGAGACGTCGTGGTCTGGGCCCAGGCAAGGTAGGCAATAAGAATGGAAGTCCTTATGAGGTATTTGTTTACCACAAGACAAACAATTATTAACTTTCTCAATTTGTTCTGACATTGGCTGAGGCAAGAAAACATTTTCCCCAACACAGGACCTGACCGACCGGTACTTGCGAACTGCTTCTGCTTCGGGCACCGCGCGGCAAGAAAGACTGAAGAAGATGGCGTCGGCCGATGGCTTTATACTCCAGCCGTTCTGACGTCGGAGAGGAGGCAACACCAGCCGACGCCGGACACAGACTTTGGAATCCGGCCGACCGAGGGCTGCCTGAGGCAGGACAACCCATATGTTATGACTGCAGTTGCATTCTTGAAGGACATCTGCAGCCATTATTAGACAGCTCTACTAGGATTTCAATGACACCCTATAGAGAGGCTGAGCTCTGGTTCCAATTCCACTCAAATACTGACCAGAAACATCTTCATTTGTCCTTGTAGAGATTTTTGGTGGCGGGGTTATGCAAATTAGTCTGAATTTCTAAACTTTCTCAGCAGATTCATTGCTCTGATATCTGTACAGTTGATCTAATGGGTGAGACAACAGCCCTTTGAACTGAGACTAAAGAAAAGAGTGTATGTACTGTATCTTTAAGAAGCATATCAAGGACTGAACATGCACATATAAATACCGATCACGTACTATTTCCAGTGTCATTTGGAGAGTGCAGCCAGAGAGTGAGCATGTATGATTGCAGTAGTTAGTCTGTATATAAGTTAAAGTTAGTTAACTCCGACTGTGATGTTTGTATATAATAATGCTGCTTGAACAGGACCCACAAAGACTCTTCTATTGTGTCCAAAGTAGAAGAGCGATATGGTGTCAGAACCAGGATTCCAGAGAATGATATTCAGAGCCATGAAGTGCACAGATAACAATGAAGGCAAACTAAAAGAAACGAGCATGAAAAAAGCCAGAAAAGAATCAAAGGTAATAAGAATTCACACAAACTGATTATTTTATAAAAAAAGATAAAATGCAGCATAACAAGGGCACAAACCACATTATTAAACAAGTGGGAGACACAAAAGGTTTATTAACTAAGCAAAATGTTTAAGATTAAACAATGATAAAATGAGTGTGTCTGAGGCAAAACGGGCATGTTTAAAGTAAAATGAGCACAAGTAAAGTACAATGGACATGAAAAGAGATTAAACGAGCAAAACGAATATAAGGGCAAAAAGGGCACATTAAGTATAAATAAAGCAAGGCGACTGCATTTTTTTGGCAAAATGCTATGTTTTGGCATAACTACGACTTTGTACTGTATCAAGGGCATAACTAGAGTTATTCAAAGTATCTCAAAATTTGTAAAAGTGCTTACAGTGTGTGCTCATTACTGTGCATGTAGTCTGAAGAGTTATTTGTGTGTAAAGTGCAACTATTTTGTGAAGTACAGTAAAAGTATAGCATTTAAAAAAGTTTCTTGTGCTGGGTATGTCTGTTCGCAGAGTGCCACCATTACAGCATGTTTCTTGCACTGTAAAGAACCGCCTAGCATGGTACCACCATTTTAGGGAAATTTCACTGTGCTGTGTACTGTTTATTCGCAAAATGCAATAATTTGGAAATGTTACTGACTCTGAGCTTCTTCTGCCCAGTTTGCTCGCATCATGCAGTTATTTTAAATGTTTCTTAAACTGATAAGCGGTGATTTCTTGCAGTATAGTAATTTCAAGAGTATTACAGTGCCTGAGAGACTTATTTAGCAAAGTTCAGTTATACAGAGGTTTGTTGTGCTACAGGGAAAAGTCACAGACACACATATGCCAGAAATTTATGCCAGTATGTGTTTGTGCTTATTTGCAAAACCCTTCACTAGTATGTGTTAATATGGCAGATGGTCTTGGAAAGCCCTTTCCACTTGTATTTGATGAGAATATTGCAGAGAATTACAGAATACTTGAACAAGAGTATATTTTCATACAAGCAGCTTATTTAGATAAAGATGCATACACCAGGGCATTCATTTTGCTAAACCTAGCTGGGTGAGAGGCCACCGAAAGAGAGCGGTCATTTGTGTATGCACCAGCAATATAGGAGGGAGAAGGTGAAAATAGTCATATTGTTGTACAGGCTGAATCAAGGGAAGACTGAGTGTTTGACGTGTAAATTCAGAGAAATGTGAAACCCCCGGACAAATATTGCATTAGAGAGGCATTTGTTTTACAAGAGAGATCAGAAACCAGGGGAAACTTTTGTAGCTTATATAATTGACCCGAGAAATAAAGCTAAAATGTGTCAGTTTGATGACTTAAAAGATAAGTTAATAAAGATCGGGCTCGTGTGTGGTACTAACAGTAATGCTGTAAGAAAGATTTTGCTTTGTGACAATGATTTAATGTTGAGTAAAGCCACTGAGATTTGTCAAATCCATGAAGTTACAGAAAAACACACAAGTATGCTTGCAAGTCACAAGAGCATGGTTTGAGCAGGCTCCAGAGCAAATGTAGATAGCATACAACACGTGGCAAACAGAAGTAGGTATAAGCACATGGCAGCCACAGCCCCTGCTGGCTCACCAAGGAAACCACGTCATTTTACAGCAAGTTCTAACATCAGTTCAGTTAATGGTGCATGCTCAGTGCAGTACAAATGTGAATTAGCAAAACCCAAGTCCAGCTTTATTGATAACTTTCGCAATTGTGGTGCCAATCATGGGTCTAAGAGAGAGAAATGCTTAATATTTGGTCATCAATGTCACAAGTGTAAAAAATGGAACTATTTTCAAATGTTTTGCAAATTAAGTAAACCTCACACAGTTGTAAAGAAGGGTCACACAAAAAAGCAAGTTGATCAAGTATAGCCGCAGCAGTCAACCTTTTATGTAGCTGGTGTATCAGTAAATGATGGAAGAGATGATGCAGTGAATTTGTTGGCAAAGAACAGTGTTTTGAATAGTCTGGATCAATGGTAAATCCACAGAGCTTAAAGCAAACACTGGTTCAATGTGTAATGTTACATCAGCGGACACATTTGCTAAAGTGAGAATTAGTAAGCAACTCAACGTGGCCAGTAGTGCAAAACTTGCTGCTTATGGAGGTGAAGAAATTCAAACCGAAGGCTCAGTAATGCTTTCAAGTTATTTGGCTAAGAACTGTTACAGCCTGTTATTCTATGTAGTCCAAAGACTAGCAGAGTCATTACTGGGTCTTAAAGACAGTTTGAGAATCAATCTTTCTTTTATCAAAGAAGTTCATCATATACGTGCATATCCTAGTTCCAATTTTTCTGAAGTAATTTTCTCAGAGTATGCAGATGCATTTGATGACAAGTTGGGCAAACATCCACTTGTGTACTCCATGAAGTTAGACCCAGAGGTCACTCCAGTAGTTAGACCAGCAAGAAAAGTTTGATAGCTATGCAAAATAAAGTCAAGGCTCAGTTGGATAAAATGGTGCAGTAAGGTGTAATTTTTTTCAGTTACAGAACCAAGTGAATGGGTATCATCTATGGTAGCAGCTCACAATAAAGGCTCAGACGAAATCAGAATATGTATTGACCCAAAAGATCTGAACAAAGCGTTGAAGAGACTGCATCATCCAATGTGTATAGTCGAAGAGGTCGCAGCCCTAATACCGAATGCCACTGTTTCTTCTGTCTTGGATGCAAAGAGTTAATTTTGGCAAGTGATGCCTGATTGCAAATCCTCATTACTAACCACTTTTGGTACCGTTTGGCAAAGTACAGATTCCTAAGGATGCCATTTGGAATAAATTCTGCAAGTGAAGTCTTCCATCATACAATGGAACAAATTTTTTTGGGTTATCCTTGCGCCATAACAGCAGATGATTTATTGGTTTGGAGGCAATGGTGAAGCAGAGCATGACAAAAATCTAAAGTGTGTTCTAGACAGAGCACATGAAGTAAACAAAGCTCAATCCTCTGAAGTGTAAATTCAGACTACCAGAAGTTACATATGTAGGTCATTTATCAGTACTGGCTTGAGACAAGACCAATCAAGCAGCTATTCTTGAGATGTCAGCACCAGACAATATTCAAGCTCTACAGCATTTCCTAGGCAGGGTCAACTATTTAGGCAAGTTTATACCAGACTTCAGTGAGTTGACAGCATCTTTAAGAGAGCTGATGTGCAAAAACGTTATTTAGCCATGGTTATAACAGCACCAGAAAGCATTTGAAGATCTTAAGCAGAAAACTGCCACCCCACATACATTAAGATACTATGATGTAAATAAACCAGTTACTCTTTCCTGTGACGCTTCAAATTTTGGTCTTAGCACAGTTATTCTTCAGGAGGACAGACAAGTAGCCTATGCATCTAGAACACAATCAAATTACTATTCTAAAAAATCCTATACATTCAGCTCCAGCGAGATTACAAAGAATGATGCTCAAATTGCAGAAGCACAACTTCAAAATGGTCTATATGAAAAGCAAACTACTTTATGTGGCTGATACCTTATCCAGATCACCAAGAAATACTATGGAACAGCTTGACGCAGAGAATTTTGACTTTGACATGATGGAAGCGTGTAATTTAGCACCTAATTTAGCATCAACTACTGTTACTACTAAATTGAAATGTTATTTCTCAGTCCATGGTAGCCCACACACAAGTTGTTTCTGACAATGATACTCAATTTACTAGTCAGTTACTTCAGAAATTTGCAAGAGAATTGGACTTTGTACATGTTACTAGCAGTCCTGAAAATCCACAGTCAAATAGGCTAGCTGAACGTGCAGCAGTGCAGAGTGCAAAGCAATTACTTAAAAGGTCAAAGCAAGACAACACCAATGTCTTTTTGAATTTACTTCATCTCAGAAACATACTCCATGATGATATACTTGGCTCACCTCCTCAAAGACTTCTATCCAGGCAAACCCAAATGACGTTACCTATTAGTTCCAGTTTGAGGCCTAAAGCTAAGAATAGATTCATCAAGGCTCAATTATTCAAAAAGCATTCTATCCACAAGTCCAATTAAGATAAATCAAGCAGATTTATTTGTCCATTGAGGGAAGGAGAGACAGTAAGGATACAAACGGTGAAAGGTTTCAATCGCATTGGTCAGGTTACAGGTATATGTGCCAAGCCAAGATCCTACCTTGTACAATCTGAGAGTGTGAATTACAGCAGAAATCTCAAACATCTTCTTCCTGTAACAGAATCATCATTGCAGCATTGTTCCTGTGTTACAGACCATCTCAGAGCGAACCAAATGCTGTTCCCATCCCAGTGTGTGTCTCAACCTCTACTTTCATTCCTGAAGATGTTCTAAATACTCCCAAAATTGAACATTCTGTAGAGACAGCTCCAGTTGCTAAACCTAATTCACAGTTTTATGTCACATGATATGGGCACATTTCCAGGCCCAGTGTGAAATACACACAACTATATACAAGTACTTAGTCTTGTATAATTGCATGACAAAGAAGTACTTGTATTATCTGCATGCCAAATAGATTCATAATGTTACATGATCTATTTCTCAAAGATGGAGGATGTAGGATCAGAGTGAATGTGCGGTTTCTTTAAGAAGCATATGAAGGACTGAACGTGCACATATAAATACCTGGCAGGTGCTATTCCCAGTACCATTTTGAGAGTGCAGCCAGAGAGTGAGCATGTATGACTGCAGTAGTTTGTATGCAAGTTACTTAAGTTAAAGTCAGTAACTTCTATCATTATGTGTTTGTATATAATAAAGCTGCTTGAACAGAACCCACAGAGACTTCTATTGCATCCAAAGTAGGACAACGACACTGACTCTTGGGGAACTGTCTAGAATATATGGGTTTAGAAGTAATCACCAGACTTGCTACGGCCAGAATGGGGCTATCAAGGTAATTCTGCTTTAAAACTGATTTGTTTTTTCACAATGTCCTAGTTAATCGGGTTAGAAGAAAGGTACACAGGATACAATAGGACCACATCACCACCACCATGGCATCCTTCTTTTGATGGATTTGTGGCAAAGTGAGGGAGAACTACTGATATTTTGTGGTTAGTGGTGAAAAAACTGGCCTATCAAATCATACCTATTGGTCTCAAAAGAGGACAAGGGCACTCTCTATTACTGGTTCACAGATACCATTACTGCAGGATGAATAGGTATATGCTCAGTCTACTTTCCAATGCATTTGCTCTCCAGGGATGTTGACGGCTGTCAGGAGTGGTTAGTTACATCTCATTACCAAACTTTTACAGCTTTTCTGCATACAGGGTATGAATGTGTGTATCCTTGCTTTCAGATGTTCCATGCAACTGTCAAGATGTCTATGTCAATGACCACAACATTTTCTGGAATTCTGCCCATAACTTTCAAAGCGAGATATACAGAACAGAGTGTCAGTACACTGATAATGGTGATCTTTGCACTGTCGGTACTGGAGATAATGCCTTGCACTGCCATGCTCCCCCCACCCCCATTCCAGACTTGGTGGTTGGAAAGCACATCCTATGATGGAGCCAACTGTTCAGATACAGGAAAATGTTGAATCCCTTACATCCTCTGATGAACTGTGACTACTGCTTTAGTCATGGTGAGCACTTATGAAGCCTTTGGGGTTAACCAAAGGACAGTCATCACCAAATGACTGGCTCAAATCCTGAAGTACAATAACTTCCTGTCCTTATTGGACAATTTGTTTTGCAAATAAACATCCTGGAGGTTCAAGTGGCACAGAGAAGATTTTGAATTTTATTTTTTTTACAAACTGGTTTAGACTACTAAAGTCAAGTATGGGTCCGAGATCCTTTCTTTATCACAGAAAGGAAACTTTATTAGTAGCATTGGCCAATCTTGTTCTGTTAGGACGTCTTGGTTAGCTCTTTTTCTAAGAAGATGTGTACCTTTTTTCTTGCCTAGGATTTTTGACAGGGTGGGGCATCTGGTAAGGACATCCAAAGGAAAGGAGTGCTTAAAATGGAACTGTGTAGAATGCAATCACTAAGTCACAATACCAAACTACCACTATCAACCTAGGACTTCTAAACAAGGTGAAAGGACAGACATCACTTAGTACTCCTGCAATGAGTGTTTCAGGAACACTGCTGTCCACCATTGGGGCTGACTGAGACCTACAACTACATGCTAGTTTTCTTCACCCCTGGGTTGGTGACTTTGTTGGAAGATGCTTGACTAAGCCTATCTTCTACCATCTCTCCCCCCTGGTGAGAATGCTGTCGGCCATGCCAAAACCACAGCTGACATTGATTTCCTCTGAATTCTGTTGAATGAAACTCCAACTCTCTGCTTTGTCACTTTTCTCTATGTCTTTTAAGTGTTTATTAACCTCACCATCACACAGTTTGCAGCTTGTGAATGGGAAGTTCAAGAACATTGCCTTGGCATCATCAGGACCCATATATGCTGAGGCACTTAAATGCAACCTTCCTAAATCCTAAAGACATCGTAGATGAAACACACAACAGACCCTCAGCAGCCCAGAATGCACTCTTTCAAAACAACATCCACATCAGTGCATGCAGGCACATCTCATGGAGCCTCTACTTCCAAGCCCATAAGGCAAGCCACCAAACGATCGAAAATTCTGGTCATTGGAGACTCTATTGTGAGACACACTGATGTCCCTCTCAACAGGCTGAGGAAAGAGAAAGTCGAACTTAGTTGCTTATCAGGGGCCAGGATCCACCACGTTATGTATAGATTCAGGTTACTGGACCACAAGCACCAATACGATTCAGTCACAGTCCATACAGATGCAAATGACCACCCTATATGAAGAGGGACATCACGGAGCTCTTCGAATGAGTGTCTCAGGTTGTTATGCGCCTAGCACTGAGGTAGCATTTTACCCTCTCCAAGGATGATGCCGCAATAAGAACAGATGATGATTAAAAATTGGCTTAGTTTCTGGTGTCATTCTAAGAAGGTGTAATATTTGTCAGCATGAAAGGATATGGTCAACAGACCACTCTGCTTTGCCAGGGATAGTCTACATCTCTCCCCTCTAGGCTTTTGAATATTAGCTAAAACCTTGTCCTCCCTCATAGTATCTTTAAGCAATGCCAGACTGAAAGTACTTACGACATAGGAAATTGAAACCAAGAAAATTTAAAGGTGTTACTGCTCAATGCTAAGAGCTTAAACGGACCTGCAAGATGGCTGCACATTGAGTAACAGCTCGTTTCTAGCTCTCCCAGTGTGAAACAGAAACTCAGCAGAGAAGGCCAGTACACTTGTGTTTACGGGTAAATTTCAGTCACTGGCTAGCAAGTGAACTGCCTGCATGCCAGGATTAAAAAAATAGACGACCTGGAAAAATCAGCTACAAAAACTGAGGAAGAAACACTGAATGTGGAGAGTTCTACAGCTGTTTGGCAAAAAGCAATGCAACCTTCAGACATGACTTCCAGTAACCTACAGGAAGATACAAGCCAACTGCATAAAGACCTGGTTAAAATAAACAAAACACTGATGGAGGATAAATTTCAAACTACTCAGTGTGAGGTTCTAGAAAAAGTACTCTCATCAGAAATGATACTTTTTCAAGTAAATAGACTTGATGAAATAAGAACAAACAGATTAGCTGCCTGGAATGTTAGTACAACACTCAGAAAAAGTGCTGAATGCAACAAAATCAGTCTGTATTATGCCACTCTTACAGGTGTTGCTTTAGCTAACAGCTCAGCAGTGAAGCATCAGAAAGCTGAGTATATTCAACTACATGACTCAACACATCTCTATAGCTCACTGCAAACAGGGAGCTGATTCTCTCAGAAACCATTAGAGATTCTTAGATTAGCAACGTCATGGATGCATTCTCTTTACTGTCAATAACAAAGCTGGCCAAATAGTGGGTGACAGGGCCGGTACATTTCATAAGGACCTTGAAGGCCCCAATGGGCAGTTTACAGTATGATGTGACTGCGGAAATGCACCGTTAAGTAATTTAGGACAGTGCACTTCCAAACACGGACAATGGGGAGTGCTTACCAGCTTCTTGAAGGTGAACTACTTATGGTGTCTGAGACATAGTACTCTGGGGCTCTAAATATTCTTAAAATGAATAAGTTTGTCTGCATAGGTCTACAGCTAAAGCAAACAAAATGCTTATCTCTATCCTAAAATGCATCACATCAAGGAAGTTAAAGGTGACAAACTATGCCAGTGTAAATTCCATTACTAAAACTACATTTGGTTTTATGCTCAGTACCGTACATATCACTGGAAAGTGGACTCAAGACTGATGGAGTGCAAAAGGAGGACGCCAATGATGTAAATGCCATGGAAAACGCACAATGAAAGGAAGCCAACAATCTGGTGCCTTTCAAGTTGTAAGGAAGAGGAATGCATTGGAAATGGAGTGTTATCAATTCAATTATATAGTGCAAAAGCATTACTTTACATAAGGGGTGGGGAAAGTGTAGACTGCAGCATCTAACAAACTGATCAAAAATGAAAAAGTGGCTTCTGAAGTAAAAACCTGAGGTCAAGGGAGGCTTCTATAAAGGATAGCTATATTAATAGTTTGGCTTGAAAGAGACTAGCTTTCGTCCATTTACACTGTCACATGTCTTTAAGCACCCAGGAAATGCAGGTCTGTTACTTCATGAGAAACTAATACTTACCAATCAAGAATATCATTAAAACACTCTAAAGGAAGAAACCAGCAATGTGGCATAGAAGGAGAAAACCTTAAGTGTGCATTAAGTGACCTGAGTTCACTTAGCGGCTCAGGTATCTGTAGGGGCTAGCCAGGGAGGATGGGAATTAGCTACCACTGCTGACCTACCCATTTTGGAGAGAAGGAGGTGGCTCTGGCTCACCCAATAGATGACACTTTAAGAGAAGCACTAGCTTACCTAGTGGGTTTAGCTGTCCCAGCCCACACCGCCAAGGGGAAACCAGCATATGGAAACATGCTTCTTCTCAGGAGGCAGTGACTGCAGAATCAGAAGCACCATGGAAGAAAATGACTAGGAGCACCCCGAAGACCAGCTAGATGGCCCGTTTCCTATACCTTGACTTTTGCCAGGGAACTGACAGATTAAATGGTTCCCCCCTGGCATGAATGTATACGTTACAAGGCTTTACCTACAGAAAAGGAAGTGAAGACAACCTGGTTCCCAACTCTACTGGAGCATATGGCAAACTTGCAAGCTGGGTGAAGACAGAGAAGCCATTCAGCAATGGGGGGACACGCACAATACAAATAACACATTTTAACAGTGGAGATGAAACATTCTACCGCAAGGACCAAGCACAAGCATGCCAATGAAATTCTTAAGAAGAGTGAGATAATTTAAACAGTCCATTAGGCTGCACTTAACATAGCTAATGCTGGGTAACTTCTATTTGCAGATAAAATAAGTCCATATTCCAATGTGCCTGTTTTTCTGCACTCCTGTTATTAGATTTTCAACCACAAAGTCTATAGCTAATCATATGACATTAGTATTATATTACAAAAGCAACCACAAGTCTTCTGCATTGTTTTTAGAGTTATTTCACACTATTTACCAAATTGCATACTAAGATAGTAAGACATTTATAATCAAGCTTATGCATGTCTTTTTACATATCTACTACCTCCTATGCAACACAAACTTCAGTTTGCTTTAATGGTTATAATCATACTCAACATGTGTACACCTCCCTTCCAGCATTATTTCATTTTAAGACCACCTTCAATAATTTGCTTAAAAATAGCATGTGATATAAAGTCAATAATGAAAATGAACAAATATGAGTAACAGAAAATACTTAAGATATAACTGCAGCTTGGAACAGCTGGCATCTCCTTGTTCCATCTTTACTGGCATCATGTTGCATTAATTAATAGACAGGCAATGACAGCTCTGATTTATCATTTTATGTTACTATATTCTGAACAGTGATTTTCAGAGGCATGAACATTTTTCAATATACCTTAATACTGAACTCCTAATTTTTATACTACAACACCAAGTGCATAGCGGGTAGATACTTAAATGGATTTTTCTCAAATACCAGTTTTGCTTCACTGTGCTATATTTATACAAAATATTAAATGCATACTTCATTTAGGAGCATTTGGGCTTTTTCATGAATAATCATGTGCTATGTGCATGCTATCAGTATCTGACAGATTCTAAATGATCCCAATGCCATCAATAAGAGGTTGGTTACCAACACAATGCAGCTCAGATTTCTTTTGCCTACCTTCATTAACTGCCTGTCTGCCTCCCTGAATGTCATTAATAAAAGAAAAATTGTCGCATTCTGAACTAGAAAGAGATACAGTTGATTTAGATTACATGTCTAAGACAAGGAGGTGCTACACAGCTGCAATCTGTCTACCTTATTTATTTGTTTATCTAATAACCAGCAGTGTGGCTTACAAGAGGTGCAAGGTACCACTATTAGGTGTGGCTCAAGGCAAAAAGTTACAGGAGAAAAGTTACTTGCATATGTATGTAGGTCACAAAAGATCAGAGCAGCGAGTTCAGGACCAAAGATAACAGAAAAGAACAGTAGTAGTATTAAAAGGTAAACAAAAAAAGTAATCCAGAAGTAAGTCACAATCCTAGCAAAAGACATGATTAACAGTGCAGGGTATCAATGAAATATTTTTACAGGTCAAGAATGAAATTAAACCATTAGCCCTGTCGAACAGGTATATCTGAAAAGCTCTCATGTCAGTATTTAAACATAGAAGAGCAGTGGATAATACAGACATTGTGAAAAAAACTGCTCAGGATATAATATAAACTGCCTAAGCAGTAGGGTAGGATCAAGACTGTACTCAGAAATAAGGGGGAGGGGGAGTCATTCCATGCCTCGCATCTGAATATCAGAAGCTCTGCCTGGTGTTTTCCACCCTCTCCTTGGTAAATACTTCCTACATGCAAAGAAATACATAGCATTATGACACATGTCCTAACGAGCTTTCCTCTGTGAACTAATGATGCAAAAAATTTTAAAAATTCACAGCTGGTCTCCAGGACAACTGTCTTATGCTGTTATAGGGTTTGGCTGACTTGAGCAGATATTGTGTTACTTTGTTTAAAAATATTTTTATTAGTCTTTAAAATACACAAAACGAAAAGAAAGGGAAGAAACAAATGTAGGAAATTTGATGGAAGGGGAGAATGCATTGTAACTAGCTAAATAAAATGGCACTAAAATAAAACACAACTATAAATTAAAGTAGATTTTCTGTTAATAGCCCTATTACTTGCTGTGGCAAACAAGTGTTATATAATTCCACCTTCTGCTGCCAATTAATGTCCAAAGGACAATGGCTGTAGTCTAACTCCCACACTGCTACCATTATTTGAATATGCAAAGGAAGCAGTAATACTACATAAAGTAATATTATTATTATTATATGCATGTATATATTGTGTTTTATCACTCATTTACTCACTCACCGGGCTCGGAGAAAATTCTACAGCAGAAGCACTGAGGTTCCAACCAGACAGACCCAAGCAAAATAAACAAACAAACATCTTTATGAAACCATAATTGAAAATGGGTAAATGTTCTCTGCCAAAATAACATTGTTACAGTATACTGACTTGAGAAAATACAACTGCAAATATTTAATAATACACTCAGACCAACAAAACAGATTAATAGCTATGCATGTTTTTACCCTTGACTGAGCTCATCAGTTAAGAGTAAATGATGGCAGATTTGTTTACCTTAGGGAGACAGTATGAAGAATACAGGACACAAAGAGGTAATGGCACATACAAACATCTGTATAACATTAGTCTAAAATCCTACTTTTATCAACAGTAAACCACGCAGACGTGTGAACTGCATGTTGGAAGTAGTGCCAGTAAGTGAATACAGCACTCGTTAAAAATATATTCCCACACAACATTATAGTCTATTTGACATCATTAGTAAAGTAATGGAGACAGCAGAAACAGAATATCCAGATCATCTGTGAGGAATAAAGGCAGACATGAAATAATTTCTCTTGAAAATATTCAGGCATGCTTAAGAGGTGATGTCACCAACCAAGAAAGGAGCATCAAGTCAATATTTGTAGTGGATAAAGGGGACACAATGGGTCTAACAGAGCTCTAACGTGGATGTCTCCTGCACTAAAAGGTGACAATAACCTTTTCTGGAATTCTACCTTTCCAATTTTAAATCTACATTAAAAAGGTAAGTCAAGACTTTTCCGGTTAATCTCAACTGCCCAGAAACACAAAAGCAACTTTACTAAAGTACCACTATGTAAAATAATAACCTTTTCCACTTCACATGGTATGTCTGTCATGCTGGAAGTTAGCAACCACTATCCATTACCAAAAGAACAAGCCTCCTCTCAACCACAGCACTAATTATATACAGAGTACAGACTTTTAAATGCTGTTAAAAGACAGCTACAGACATTAGCATGCTGTGCAGTACACAGACCATCCAACAAATTCAGTTGCAATCTACACCATGAAATTTATACTGTCTTGTGTCTGTGTGACTTATTTAGCCTTCTGACATAACATGGTACAGTGAAAACATGTCTGGCAGGACTGAAGAAATACAAATGCATCTGCAAGCTCACGCGCGCTCACACACTGCTAGAGAAGATAATGAAGTACTTAACCCTTCACTTTCTTTAGTGAAGATGTCAGGAAAAAAAATCAGTGATTACTTTAAGTCCATAAAGGATTTGCCTTCACTGGACATTTGTACTTTACAGCACCACAAGGTCCTAGAGAGACTACAGATGCACATACTGCTGAACTGAAGGTCAGACCCAATGAGAGCAAGACAAAGTTAACATGCAAGAAATAATGAAACAATTAGCAAGCTACTGACAAGACAACAGAACAGATCATATCAAAAGCTGCTGATATATGCAGAGCAAGTGAGATTACTAGTGCACTGTTAAAAGTAATAAGTGATAAAAATAAGGTGTGAAAGATAAATTGTGAGCCAAAGAGTAAAACAAAGTGAAATAAAGGCATGATCCATTTTTGAATCAGATTTAAAAATGTAAATAAAAATTATATACAACACAAGACAAAGATGGAAACCATTAGAATAGCTTCTAGCTCATCATCAGGAAAGCGAGATGACAGATTCAAAAAGAGGGGAAATTCAAATATACCTGTCCTACTGTGGCCAAACACAATCTTAAAACTATACAGAGCATTCTCATCATCAGAAAAAAACATCAATGATTTTATTAAAGAGGATCACTGTAACATTAACGGATATGAACCTGAGAGCTATGAAGTTATGTATTGAAATAAAGAATCCAAAATAAGAGCTACTCACATCAGTTTATTTAAGCCTTGTGGTAGGCACAGTTATAAAAATGAAAAGTGGCAGTGTCCAGCTCTTAATCAGTCACGTAAAATATGCGCTACGAAAAAAGTATTTTGCAAAAACCATATAAATGCAAAAATAACTATTCAAAAGAATTTGTATGCTACTGAATGGAAGTATGACAAAATTAATTCTTTTTAATACCATGGAAACAAGCAAATTTGTACTGTGCAGCCTGAAAAAGGATCTGAAGGAATGAAACCAAATCAGAGCAGAACGTAAGAAAAACATTGAGAATTAATGGACAGTGTGTGGAATTTAAATATGACACAAGATGCAGAGGATAATTTGATCAGAAAATATTTTAAAGCTTTGGAATTAGAAAATAATCAAGAAAGAGAACTCTGTTGTCACTGTCAAAATGTTCTAGTCCCTGAAAAGTACCATTAGATCAAAACCTGCAAAAATAAATATTTCAGTGCAATCAGTGTCAGACAGACATTGTAAATACAGTGCAAAGCCATAGCAGTGATATCCTGCATGACTGCTTGCTCATTTATTCACGTTTACCAAGCTTGCCAGGTGAATATCACACAAATAAAACCAATGGCTATCGTCACATTCTCCCAGAAAAGTACCCTTGGCGCTCAGAACTAAGAGGAACAGAAACTACCAGAATAGAAAACCTGCATGTCATTAAGAAGGAATTACAAGCTAAAACAATAGGAAGATAGTATGATCACTGTTATAAATAAATATAAGATTTGTACATGCAATCCAGAAGATCTCAGTAGAATGATTAAGTCGGCATTATTCCTTACATCCATCTTAAGAAGTGGTCAAGAAGATCAAATGCTATTTTTTTTCAGTACTAAATGCAAACAGAGTTTTTTGCAGGTGAGCTTTTAAAGTCCCAAATTGCATACATTTAATACTTCACTGGGAAAGTAGAGACTCCTTTGACTTTAATTTATTATTTCATCATCACCAGCATTATTCCGCAAAGCTGGTACCCATGTAATTGAAGGCTTGTAAGTTACTATAAACATAAGTGATCTATTGGGGGGGGGTTCACACACAAGAGTATAAGAGTCTGACACAGCTGTTAAAAAGGTTAACACAGTGGAATTATAAGCTAAATAAGAGCAAATGTAAAATAAGACTGCAAAATTTTGAAATACATGTCACATACAAATGTCTGAGGTTTTAAGACCTAATCCAGAAAATAAATCTACACAACGATGCAAATAAAGACAGAAGAAAAGCAAGAATGGCAGAGGTTTCTAGGAATGATAGAATTATCCCACAAAATTTGGAACTAATATGTTTAAGTTGGCTATACCACTAAGAAAACTGCAGACCAAGATATAGACTAGAAGCAGAACTATTTAAAGGAAATAGTTTTGAGACTGTCATGAAACCATTCACTGATGTTCCAGCATTAAAATATTATTATGTGAATAAGCAAACTGGTTTGTAGTAGATGTCACTCAGGACAGAATAAGAGTTGAGATCCTGTATAAGGAACAGACAAAACGGCCACGTGTCAACAGCATTATGTACACAAGAGAGTGCTCTGATAGAAAAGGCAATATCAGCAAGTGTGCATGGATGTGAGAAATTCCACAAGTATTTGTACAGCAAAGATGTTCAGATGGAAATAGATCAAACTTTTCCAATATATATTCAAAAATCCTTATCAATGGAATATTAAAGGCTGCAGAAGCTGTTACTTAATCTAATCTAACATGGTACTAAAGTGAGATAAAAGTCACTCGAAGGACTTCACTTAACAGACACACTGAACTCAGCATATTTACCAGAAAAGCCAGCAGTTCTTAGGATAATACCACAATTATTAGATAATGGTATACTGACACTGCCTTACAAATGCAACAATTGAAAGATGTTTCATTAAAAGGTTTGTCTGAGCAAAAGTCATCACTAAGGAATAATTACTTTCCATTCCAGAAAGTGAGCATCAAGCTTTGGACTCAACTTGTCAAAGCTGATCAAATAATAGTTTCCAATCAAATGAGAAATAAAGCACTTGAAAAGACATGACATTGCATCTAGAAACACTGAAGTACAAATAAAATGTAAGATGTATAACATTTTGGCCAAATATGTCAATTCAAACAGAACACATGGTAAAGAATTGTGCCATTTGCAATGCATACCATAACAATTCAAAGGAAGAGTTGACTGAACACCCAGTTCCAATATTGATCTGTTCTACTTAAATCAGCCATGTATCTTGCCATGTTTATTATTGTACAACAGTTCTCAGACATAACCAAAATGACAAACAACTGCAAGTCTTATAATTATTACAATGAAGTATACAGTCTTAAGGCAGGGAATATCTGATGTCCTCACATCTGACAACTAACAGAACACAATACACAAGTCAGTACTTCATAAAATCTGCCCATGAAAGAATTCAGATAATGTCCAGTCCACATGATCTCAGTCTAAAAGTTGGGGATACTTGTGTGGACTTAAGGAGAGGACTGAAGCAAATGCTATGAGGATTACCATCACAGAACTCTGGAATACATGAAATCGATCTCTGACCAGCTCCACTGCTGACTGACAGAAGGCTGAAAACAGACTGATTACTTCAATGCCATTGCTGATGCCAGAGACCCAACATAAGAGAAATGCTAGCAAGAAATCTACACATTGTGGATGGGAAAGTAATGAAAAAAATGTAGTAGTATGCAGTTCTTTCCAAATGGCTGAAAATAAGGTATATTTAAAGAGTATAAACACAGGGGTCAAAACTATGGGAAGCCTTGATATGGGGTATGGCATAAGGGTTAAGGTGTTTATCTCAGACACAAGGTACAGGATTTGATTCTCACCTTTGAATGAGAAATGGCTGGGCTTATAATGGCCTGCAAGGGCAGCTAGCCTATTATTTACCTATGAACCCAAGCCATGTTATGGGTCTGTAGCAAAAGGCACCATAAAAAATTTAGCTTGACATGTTTTTCAAAATATGGGGTGACCCAGAAAGTAAAACTGCATGACATAACTTAGTAAAGCTGTAAGATGAATTTATGGGAATAAATATCGGTTAAGGGGTAGGAAAAGAATGGGTTCACCTCCATTAAGCAGATAAAGTTGCTGATTTATACTGTTACAGTGTCATTTTTCTTAGAAAGGAAGATGTGAAAGAAAAAAAAAATCACAACTAAGGAAACTGTGGAAAAGATGTGTGAAAATTAAAGAAATATAGAACTGAAAGGGTATAATTATGGGGAGTGCTGCGGACTTCAACTCATGGCATGACCAGGCAACCATAAATAGAAAATCATAGCTATACACACTATAGACAAGGATGTAGCCGGTTCTAAATATAATAATGGTAAGCCATATACAAATAACACAAGCTTTTTCATGATGAATTGTTAAAGCAAAGCCACATCACACATTAGGCCTGATGGATGAGGGTGTATTTTCAAATATAATTTTCTACATAACTGCTTTCACAAATGCTTCAAGTCTTAATCCAAGTGATTTCTACATTGCAAGGGGGCTACCAACATCCCCTATAAATCCTCTGCCCCTCAATGTAATAATAAACTGCTGTATAGGAGTAAAGAAACTGCTAGACCCCATACAAGCAATACCATCAAAAATCACTTTGTTTTGCCTAAGTAGTTGGGGATTTTCCAGAGTAATGATGTCTATTCTGCACACTTCACTATCACCCTAAATTCAACATAGACAGGACTTCCAATATGGCTGCACAATGTGTAACAACTTAACTGTAGCTCTCCCAATATGAAAACAGAAAAGGCAAGTAGACTTTTGTGTTTATGGGTAAAAAGAAATACAGAGTACCTGGAAAAACATTAGCTACAAAATGTGAGGAATAAATACTGACTGGGGAAAGTTCTGCAGCTGTTCTGCAAACTGCAATGCAACCTCCAGACCTGATGTCCAGTAACCTACAGGAAGATACAAGACAAATGCACACAGACCTAGTTAAAATAAATGAAACACTGATGCAGTACATCAACACACAACAAAAGGCTGGAAAAATGGAAGAAGTGTTGACAGATATTCAGAAGAGGTGAAAAAGCTGCAAAAATCAGAGGATGAAATGAAGAAAAAGCTGAATGAATATGAGACTGCTCAGGAAGACATGTTTAAAAAACAACAGAATTAGAGGACAGAGCATGTAGGGAAAACCTGAGATTTTCAACTATACCAGAAAAGGTGGAAGGAACAGACTGCAGGAATTTTATGAAAAAAGCAACTGAACTGGTACTCCACAGCAGGAGTTGTTAGTTTAAAGGGCATACCATGTGCATGCTCCAAACCTGGCTATGAGAAAGCAACCTAGACTTTTAATAGTAAAGATGGAGTCCTACCAGCAGGAGGAGTTGATTCTGGCAAAACTGTGGCAGAAGTAAAAAAATATTAAAAGTGGGAGACAGAGTGTTTGTGGAGAATGATTACTCAGTGTACACCAGGCAGAAGAGGAGTAAATTCATTCTACTATTCAGGGAATGTTGAGACACAGGTGTGAGCTTCAAACTGCTGTACCCAGCTGTCTTCAAGGTATTTTCCCTTAGAGGGAGAACATAATTTTTTGATGAAGTACATGCGAAGTTGGAAATACAAAAGTCTGTCCAACGAAAAGTGAGCTGTGAAACAGGAGGAGGTTCTGCTTCTTGTTCTTCTGGTAATAAACACCACAGAGACTTTACCTGGGAAACTCTTTTTCACTGTTACAATGGAAAATGTTGGAGAGAAGGAAGGGACCAGGAGAGTTGACTAGAAGAATCAAGAACATGCTGGAAATGAAGCAGAGACAAGATGTGGGAGATGGAAATGGAGATGAAGAGTAATAAAAACAGTAATTTAATGTGGGATTACAATCCAATAATTATATTTTTGAAATGACAAAACAAGAAAATCTGGAAATATTGGACTTTCAGACTTTGTTGGACTTGTGGGGGGACTCTAAAGTATATGCCCTACTTCATGTCATTAATGGTTGGAAAATGCATTGGCGGGAAGAGGGAGAAAGTTAACTAAGTAAAGAAAACATTTTATTTTCTTAAAAGTACTATTTTTGCAGTGTATGGTTTTCTTTGCATGCTATAAACTAAAGTTTTCTCAGTTATGTTTTTTTTTTTTTTTTTTTTTTTTTAAGTTAAATGGGAAATGTAAATAGGTGTTGCTGCTCTTTTTTCCCTCCTTTTTTCTCCTGTCTCTCTCTCTCTTTTGTTCAGTTTTAAGAAATGCTGGCACTGCAATGTAAAAAAAAAAACCTGGTTAAAACAGCACGACAAAAGAAAAATTAATGTGCTTTTCCTCATTCATGCATGGGGGAATAACTAGCTTGAGGACCTTAGATTAATTTAGTAACAGGTTTTAGGAGAAAGCAAGTCAATTAAAAAGAATATTGAATATTGAGTGTCTTTTTTCTAGCAAATGAATGTATGCTTAGTAGCAATTCTCTATCTGACCCTCATGTCTTCATAGAAACAATCTGATAAACAGAAATGGACTGCCTGGTTCTCGTGTCTCCATGCAGACAATCTAATACAGAGAAATTAGTTACATTCTGGTGGAGAGTGATTGGCTAGAGAAAAAGAAAGGGAGATAAAAACTTACAAGGAGATATGTAATGTTCTCTGAAAGCATTTAGGTGTTTTCCAGGCTGGGAGAGCTATAAAGGGGAGGCAAAACCAGTTAGCACTTAGCAGAAGCACAGGCTACACCATGCGTCTTAGCATGGATAACCTTTCCTTTAGGTTAACTCAAGGCTGTGAGTAAAGCTGTCAGTTTGGGACATTTGTTCCTATTAGGAGTGCAAACTTCAATATTTGCAGGTATATAGAGTTTTGTGTGTTAGTATTAAATTAATAGGTTTTAGTGGGGTAATGGGGGGGTACTTTTTTGTTTGAGGGCTTTCAATAAAACAAAAAGTTTTGTAATATGTGGTGAAGGCTCAAATGGATGTGACAAGAAAAGTACAGTTTTGTACCTACCATAAATGTAGATGTTCGAGGATCCACATTGCTGCAGTCCTTACTATTGGGTAGTCCGCTGTCCAGTCGGCCCGAATACCAGAGTATATGGCTGACGTCGGTCAGGGCGCATTAGACTGACGTCAGTACGTCAGGGTACTAATGCGCATGACCGACGTCATATCCTCAGTCTTTTCTTGCCCCAGATGTCAGAAGACCCTAAAAAGACAAGGCCCAAAATACCTGCACCAAAAATATGTACAAAATATACACAAATATATACACAAATATCAGCATATAACCTCACCTACACAACCACCCCTAAACACAGAGGGGAAGGAGGGAGGTAAATTGGACTGCAGCAATGTGGATCCTCGAACATCTACATTTATGGTAGGTACAAAACTGTACTATGTTCTTCGTTCCACATTGCTGCAGTCCTTACTATTGGGTAGAATCCCAAAGCAGAGGTAAGGGGGGCTGGCAAATCATAAAGAAGTAGGAGCTGACAACATGCCTTGCAAAACAGCTGTGGCAAAACCAGCCCTAGACTTAGAGTAGATAGGAAGGTGATAATGCTTAGAGAAAGTATGCACTGAACTCCAAGTAGCTGCCTCCAAAATATCCTTAGTTGCCACCCCCCTTAGAAATGCTGTTGAAGTGGCAGTAGCCCTAGTGGAATGAGGCCTAATCCCAGCTGGAATCTCCTTGCCATGATGGGAATAACAAAATGCAATGCAAAACCCAATCCACCTAGAAATAGTTTGTTTTGACACAGGCTTGCCCTGCGAACTCAAAGCAAAAGAAACAAGCAACTGCTGAGACTGCCTAAAATCCGTAGTCCTGCTTAAATAATAACGCAATTGCCTGTGTACATCTAAAGTGTGCAAAATCTTTTCCCCTTTATTTTGGGGGTCTGCATAAAAAGTAGGCAAATGAATAGTTTGGTTTAAAGCCACACTAGAAACCACCTTAGGCATAAAGGAAGGATTAGTACGTAATGATACCCTATCCTTATGGAAAATCAAAAAGGGCTCCACTGCCATAAGGGCCTGCAACTCAGACACCCTTCTTGCAGAAGTAATAGCCAACAGAAAAGCAGTCTTCCATGACAAGTATTTCAATTCAGCAGTAGCCGCAGGCTCAAAAGGTTGTAGAGTAAGTTTTCCAACACAAAATTGAGATCCCAAGCAGGAGTAGGAGCTCTACGTGGGGGTCTTATATTCTTTGCCCTCTAAGAAACTGCTTGAACAAAGGATGCGAAAACAATGGTGGGTCACAATCATAGTGAGCTGAAATTGCTGCAGCATGAATCTTAATGGAAGAGAAGGACAAACCTTTGTCCAATAACTCAGTAAGATATTGAAGAGCCACACTCAAATTAGGCTCAGAAATCTCCAAATTCTTTGCTGTACTCCAAAATAAAAATCTCTTCCATTTTTCTGCGTACACTTTCCTTGTACTAGGTCTTCTAGCTTCCATAATCACATTTAAAACTTGTTGAGGAAGTTGAGACCTGCTGTGTTTCAACACAGAATATGCCAGGCTGTTAGATGAAGAGAGTGAAGCTTGACATTGAGTAGATGACCGTCCTTCTGAGATAACAGATGAGGAATCAAAGGTAAAGGCCATGGAGGCTTCCTTACCAGACTCCTTAGTAGTGGGTACCAGTGTTGCGAGGCCAATCTGGAGCTATCAAAATCATCCTTGGCTTGTCTTGTCTGACTTTTAATAGCACCTTTGGAAGAAGAGGCAGAGGTGGAAAGGCATACACATGAAGGTTTTTCCAACTGAAAGACAGAGCATCCACTTTCCAAGCTGTGTGATGAAACCCCTTTGTGCAAAACTTTGGCAGCTGGTGGTTTAGTGGAGAAGCGAACAGATCTATGTCTGGAGTTCCCCATGACACTGTCAATTTCTGAAATACATGAAGATCCAGTTTCCACTGTGGGGATCCATGATTTGTCTGCTTAACACATCTGCTAAGGAGTTCTGTGCTCCCGGCAGAAACCTTGCCTGAAGAGTTAGTTGCAAGCTTAGCGCAGTCTCCCATAAAATCATTGCTTGCCTGCATAGAGGATAAGAATGTGTTCCCCCTTGCTTGTTGATGTACCACATGACAGTTGTGTTGTCTGTTAGAATCAACACCTGCCCTGGAAGAAGTAACTCCTTGAAAGCCATTAATGCAAACTGGACTGCCAACATCTCCTTCATGTTGATA
This sequence comes from Protopterus annectens, assembly GCF_019279795.1. Lineage (NCBI taxonomy): Eukaryota > Metazoa > Chordata > Ceratodontiformes > Protopteridae > Protopterus > Protopterus annectens. Next base: position 83,765,895 of record NC_056729.1, on the reverse strand, counting down.
TGTAGATGCTGTAGTCTGGCAGGCCACTTGTCTTGTATCCACTTTCCATTTAGATGAGCTCCCAAGCAATGTCCGAGGCATCTGTCGTTAAAATCTGACTCGCCTCTGGCCGGGTCACAGAGAGTCCCTTGTTTAGGTGACATTCCTGAGCCCACCACAAAAATTCTTTTTAAGGCAAGGGATTATTTGAATGACACTGTCCAAATCCTGGCTGTGCTGTGTCCATACATTTTTGAGATCTCATTGTAGCTTCCTCATATGCAGTTAGGCATTGGGAAGCACCAGAATAAGATGCCATGAACCTAATGCTTGAAGGACTGTCCTTGCAGTCAGCACGGACTGATGAGATAGTTGATGGAAGTAAAGTGATAGACTCTTTTGTTTGTCCGGGGTTAAAAAGGCCATCTGGGCTGCTGTATTCAGTCTCACACCCAGAAAGCACATGTCTTGAGAGGGTACTATACTGGACTTTATTTCGTTCACAGAATACCCTAGGCATCTTAGCACTGCTATAACATATTCCAGATGCTGTAGAAGGTCTTCCTTTTCTTGAGCCAGAATCAGGCAGTCGTCCAAGTAAGGATAGATTTGAATTCCTTTTAGCCTGAAGTAAGCTATCACTGGAGCCAGAACCTTTGTGAATACTCTGGGCAGTAGATAAGCCAAAGGGCAATGCAGAGAACTGATAATGAGAATTTCCAGCTCGAACGCAGATACTTCCTGCAACTTAGTCTTATAGGCACATGAAGGTAGGCTTCCTTGAGATCTAAAGTTACCATCCAGTGATCTTTGCCCAGCAGAGGTAAAAGCTGTTGTAACGTCAACATTTTGAACTTGGGAATGTCCAAATAAGTGTTGAGGATAGATAAATCCAAAATTGGTCTCCACGTGTTCCCCTTCTTTGGTACTAGGAACAGGCAAGAATAAAATCCTAGGCCCCTTTCTGATACAGGGACTGGCTGAATGGCCCCTATTTGGAGTAACAGAGAAATTTGCTTGTGAGCCTCTTTCCTTTGTGGAGGAGGAACATCTGGCATGCCTTTGAAAGGGGGCAATGTATGGAAATAAAACCGGTAACCGTGGTGAATGATATCCAACACCCACCTGTCTTGAGTAATTAAAGACAGACTGATTACTTCAATGCCATTGCTGATGCCAGAGACCCAACATAAGAGAAATGCTAGCAAGAAATCTACACATTGTGGATGGGAAAGTAATGAAAAAAATGTAGTAGTATGCAGTTCTTTCCAAATGGCTGAAAATAAGGTATATTTAAAGAAAGAGTATAAACACAGGGGTCAAAACTATGGGAAGCCTTGATATGGGGTATGGCATAAGGGTTAAGGTGTTTATCTCAGACACAAGGTACAGGATTTGATTCTCACCTTTGAATGAGAAATGGCTGGGCTTATAATGGCCTGCAAGGGCAGCTAGCCTATTATTTACCTATGAACCCAAGCCATGTTATGGGTCTGTAGCAAAAGGTACCATACAAAATTTAGCTTGACATGTTTTTCAAAATATGGGGTGACCCAGAAAGTAAAACTGCATGACATAACTTAGTAAAGCTGTAAGACGAATTTATGGGAATAAATATCGGTTAAGGGGTAGGAAAAGAATGGGTTCACCTCCATTAAGCAGATAAAGTTACTGATTTATACTGTTACAGTGTCATTTTTCTTAGAAATGAAGATGTGAAAGAAAAAAAAAATCACAACTAAGCAAACTGTGGAAAAGATGTGTGAAAATTAAAGAAATATAGAACTGAAAGGGTATAATTATGGGGAGTGCTGCGGACTTCAACTCATGGCATGACCAGACAACCATAAACAGAAAATCATAGCTATACACACTACAGACAAGGATGTAGCCGGTTCTAAATATAATAATGGTAAGCCATATACAAATAACACAAGCTTTTTCATGATGAATTGTTAAAGCAAAGCCATGTCACACATTAGGCCTGATGGATGAGGGTGTATTTTCAAATATAATTTTCTACATAACTGCTTTCACAAATGCTTCAAGTCTTAATCCAAGTGATTTCTGCATTGCAAGGGGGCTACCAACATCCCCTATAAATCCTCTGCCCCTCAATGTAATAACAAACTGCTGTATAGGAGTAAAGAAACTGCTAGACCCCGTACAATCAAAAATCACTTTGTTTTGCCTAAGTAGTTGGGGATTTTCCAGAGTAATGATGTCTATTCTGCACACTTCACTATCACCCTAAATTCAACATAGACAGGACTTCCAATATGGCTGCACAATGTGTAACAACTTAACTGTAGCTCTCCCAATATGAAAACAGAAAAGGCAAGTAGACTTTTGTGTTTATGGGTAAAAAGAAATACAGAGTACCTGGAAAAACATCAGCTACAAAATGTGAGGAATAAATACTGACTGGGGAAAGTTCTGCAGCTGTTCTGCAAACTGCAATGCAACCTCCAGACCTGATGTCCAGTAACCTACAGGAAGATACAAGACAAATGCACACAGACCTAGTTAAAATAAATGAAACACTGATGCAGTACATCAACACACAACAAAAGGCTGGAAAAAATGGAAGAAGTGTTGACAGATATTCAGAAGAGGTGAAAAAGCTGCAAAAATCAGAGGATGAAATGAAGAAAAAGCTGAATGAATATGAGACTGCTCAGGAAGACATGTTTAAAAAAACAACAGAATTAGAGGACAGAGCAAGTAGGGAAAACCTGAGATTTTCAACTATACCAGAAAAGGTGGAAGGAACAGACTGCAGGAATTTTATGAAAAAAGTAACTGAACTGGTACTCCACAGCAGGAGTTGTTAGTTTAAAGGGCATACCATGTGCATGCTCCAAACCTGGCTATGAGAAAGCAACCTAGACCTTTAATAGTAAAGATGGAGTCCTACCAGCAGGAGTTGTTGATTCTGGCAAAACTGTGGCAGAAGTAAAAAAAATATTAAAAGTGGGAGACAGAGTGTTTGTGGAGAATGATTACTCATTGTACACCAGGCAGAAGAGGAGTAAATTCATTCTACTATTCAGGGAATGTTGAGACGCAGGTGTGAGCTTCAAACTGCTGTACCCAGCTGTCTTCAAGGTATTTTCCCTTAGAGGGAGAACATAATTTTTTGATGAAGTACATGCGAAGTTGGAAATACAAAAGTCTGTCCAACGAAAAGTGAGCTGTGAAACAGGAGGAGGTTCTGCTTCTTGTTCTTCTGGTAATAAACACCACAGAGACTTTACCTGGGAAACTCTTTTCACTGTTACAATGGAAAATGTTGGAGAGAAGGAAGGGACCAGGAGAGTTGACTAGAAGAATCAAGAGCATGCTGGAAATGAAGCAGAGACAAGATGTGGGAGATGGAAATGGAGATGAAGAGTAATAAAAACAGTAATTTAATGTAGGATTACAATCCAATAATTATATTTTTGAAATATGACAAAACAAGAAAATCTGGAAATATTGGACTTTCAGACTTTGTTGGACTTGTGGGGGGACTCTAAAGTATATGCCCTACTTCATGTCATTAATGGTTGGAAAATGCATTGGCAGGAAGAGGGGAGAAAGTTAACTAAGTAAAGAAAACATTTTATTTTCTTAACAGTACTATTTTTGTGGTGTATGGTTTTCTTTGCATGCTATAAAATAAAGTTTTCTCAGTTATGTTTTTTTTTTTTTTTTTTTTTTTTTTTTTAAGTGAATGTAAATAGGTGTTGCTGCTCTTTTTTCCCTCCTTTTTTCTCCTGTCTCTCTCTCTCTTTTGTTCAGTTTTAAGAAATGCTGGCACTGCAATGTTAAAAAAAAAACCTGGTTAAAACAGCATGACAAAAGAAAAATTAATGTGCTTTTCCTCATTCATGCATGGGGGAATAACTATCTTGAGGACCTTAGATTAATTTAGTAACAGGTTTTAGGAGAAAGCAAGTCAATTAAAAAGAATATTGAATATTGAGTGTCTTTTTTCTAGCAAATGAATGTATGTTTAGTAGCAATTCTCTATCTGACCCTCATGTCTTCATAGAAACAATCTGATAAACAGAAATGGACTGCCTGGTTCTCTTGTCTCCATGCAGACAATCTAATACAGAGAAATTAGTTACATTCTGGTGGAGAGTGATTGGCTAGAGAAAAGAAAGGGAGAGAAAAACTTACAAGGAGATCTGTAATGTTCTCTGAAAGCATTTAGGTGTTTTCCAGGCTGGGAGAGCTATAAAGGGGAGACAAAACCAGTTAGCACTTAGCAGAAGCACAGGCTACACCATGCGTCTTAGCATGGGTAACCTTTCTTTTAGGTTAACTCAAGGCTGTGAGTAAAGCTGTCAGTTTGGGACATTTGTTCCTATTAGGAGTGCAAACTTCAATATTTGCAGGTATACAGAGTTTTGTGTGTTAGTATTAAATTAATAGATTTTAGTGGGGTATTGGGGGGGGGGTACTTTTTTGTTTGAGGGCTTTCAATAAAACAAAAAGTTTTGTAATATGTGGTGAAGGCTCAAATGGATGTGACAAGAAACAACTATATACAAAGTTTAACCTGCCAAACAGTGTATGCATGTAACACAAACGCTGGATCTAGACATTTAACAAAAAAGGTGTTCTACATAAAAGGTGGGAATAACAACTTTTTAATACAATGATGCTTTCTGTAATGTCTAAGTGTCAATGGTCTCACAGATAAATACAAAAAAAGAAAGAATAGTGAACTATATTAAACAATGTACAGTGCAAATAGCTATGCTTTAGGAGACAAACTTGGAAAGAACTGAACATGTGAATTTGATAAAGAAAGGTTTTCGGGATGATTATTCAGTGGAACATCTGGAACGAAGAAAATGATCACTTATATCAACTGCAAAAGGAGCTCCAATAGCAATAGAGGATAAAAGGATAATGCCAGATTTGTAGTGCTAAGGGGCTAATGGCAAGGGAGGAGGATTACACTGGCATGTATTTATATTTCACCTTAAACTGCCACAACTGGAGCTTAAGAAAATTATGGGAGAAATAATTTTTCATCAAGGAATATTACATAAAGGTAGGGACTAGAATTTGATTTGCAGCAGTGAAGATGTGTCGGGGGGGGGGCAAAAGGGAAAGTACAACAAATGAGAGTAGATTTTTTGAAGAAATGTATGAAAATATTTGGCATGGAAGATGTGAATTCAAGAATAGGAATTTGAAGGGAATTTACATATTCCCCAAGACATAAAAACTGGGCTAGGCTAGACAGAATTTACATTTCATAAAAACATGAGCATTTAATTGAAGGTCTTGATATGCACCCAATAAATATTAGACATAATGTGCCAACAAACACAGGGTGATGAAATAAAAATGAATAAGACACTGGTGCTTTCCCACCCATCTGTTGAAAAGAGAAGAATTTAAGAAATGGGTAGTGAAGATTATTCAAGAGCTGTTAGATAAGATAGAAAATTATTCTGAAAATATAGTTAGGGAGTGGGATAAAATTAAGGTGGAGTTTAAAAATAGAGTGAAAATAAAAGAAAGGGAGCTATGGTTAAGAAGTAGCAAGAATTATAAGAGGGACTGACAAATGTTAAATACAGAATAGGGGAATCTCACAGACAAGAGAAGAATCAACTGCAGAATGCTAAGCAAACATGTGGGATTACTTTGATAATATATATGAGTTTAGAAAGATTGCTGTTAAGCAACATTTTGATAACACTATAGCACAAAAAACTTTTAGCACAACAACCCAGACCACAGAAATTAGAGAGGGCTGTCGCCAAGCTTAGGGAGGCTATAAGAAGGAATGTAACAAGAGATCCTACAGAGGTATTAGAAATATTTCGAAAATTCTATGAAAGCCTGTATAAGGCAGAGAAATGTGGAAATCAAGAAAAGATACAAATGGAAATGTTTATGGAAGAATTAAATATGCTAAGATGAGAGGTAGATAAGGCTCAATTACTAACAGTCAGGATAGGAGGATATGAGATAAAAAATGTAATGTATAACCAGCTACAGGAAAGTACCCAGGAATAGATGGCATTCCTGTGGAAGTTTGGAAGCTAGGAAGGAAAAAAACTGAAAGATCTGGAATGTTTTGTTTAACAGTATTTTAGGAGGAGAAGTTCCAACATCCTGGAAGAAAGCAGTGGTAGCTCTAATACCAGAAGAGGGTAAAGATCCATCAGGTCCAGCTTCCAGCTTCATACAGGTTAATTTCAATACTAAACCATGATTATAAAGTGTTTATGTCTATAATGGCTAAAGGAATGGCAAAAGCAATGCCAAAATTGATAGATATGGATCAATGTAGTTTTGTAGAGGGGGAGGCAAACATTTAACATTAACAGAACAATGATGATCCAGAAGAAAGCAGAATGTAAGAACATACAATTATTGTTTGTGGGTCTTGATACAGAGAAAGCATCCAACAGAGTAAGCTGGGACTTATATACGAGGGAGGAAATAGGAGGGATTGGAGGTGAAAATTAAAGTGGGTGGGGCCCTTTCTAATAATTTCTGCTCGAGCAGAGGAACCAGGCAGCAGTAAGTATCCTCTTCCCCTTTGTTATTTGCATTATATTTAGAACCATTGGCTAAGAAAATAAGCCACTCAGAAATTCAAGGATATAACTGGTATGGTATTCAAGAAAAGCTGGCTCTATTTACAAATGACATTATTTTATACCGACAAAACCAGAAAGGGACATTACAGTACTGTGGAACATTTTGAGACGGTTTCAATTTTTTTCGGGATACAAAATTAATGAAGCTAAAATAAAAGCAATAGTGATAAATTATGTACCCACACATGCATTGTTTCAGCAATATCTATTTAATGGGACATGATAAAATAAAGTTTTTTGGAATATGGATTAAAAATGATTCTGGTGTTGCAGCTAAGGATATGTGGGAAGAGACTAAACAATAGATAATACAAAAACTGAGAAAATGGAAGGTTTGTTATATGCAAATAGATAGTAAGATACAAGCAGTTAAAATGTTTTAGCCACATTAGTCTTATACACAGGTCAGGCATATTTTTATCAACCACAGAAGTAGTTGTGGATAACAAAGAGCTGAAGGATTTTATCTTTGAGGGGAAGACAGCAAGAGTCAAGTGGGACAAGCTGATTCTTCCAGTACAACAGGGAAGATTGGGATTATCCAATTTAAAGGAGTATTTCAGAGCTACACAAGTAGAAAATTATAATTCAAAATGATAAGGGATGATGATGAAAACAGGGGGAAAGCTCAAGAAACAAGGAGAGACTGGGACTGTGGATGCAAGTCTTAAAGAAGAATAACAATAATCATACAGAATACTATATCTATAAAGTAGCAGAAAGTATACTAAGAACTAAGCCAACATGGGAATGGAGAAAGGAGATTCTGTCAATAGGGATGACTGCAATTAGGAATACAGACAATAGGCAAGAGGGGGCTGGAATTTATTGAAGAAAACTGGCAAAAGAACTAAGGTATTGGGAGCAAACTAGACAGGGAAAAATTATAGAATGGGACGATGCTAAATATTTATTTGGACTGAAGGTTAGAGATTTCCTATCAAGGACTGATATCAGTGTATAGGCAAACAGAAAAATAGGGGCTCCTAAATGAAAAACCAACACTGGCTGAATTTTTAGTAGAATCTAGAAAAGAAGCTGCAATTAAAGTAATAATTAGTACAGCATATAAAATATTGCATGATAACTATAAAAAATCAATCAGAGGAGGTCAGAAAGGATTGGGAAGAGAGGCTGGATAAGCAATGCACATAGAAACAATGGAAGGATATGTGTATGTCTCCCAAATATGCAACAAAATGTAGAAGATTTAGGATGTTTGCTTGGAAATGTTTACATAGACACTTTTATACCCAAAGTAGACTCCAGAGAATTTTTTCCTTAGGTAGACAGCAAATGTTGGAGGTGTGAGGGGGAAGAAAGCGGTAACTGGGAACAAATTTTCTTGAGTGAGGTCAGCTGGTGGACTTTAAGGATTTCCTGCGGGATGCACTATTGGAGATGCTGGGTGGACAGTTTGTTGCGATGAGGGAAATGATTTTTCTGAGCTATGATACAGAATCAGAACTGCCTGAACATGGTAAGGCCTTGCTGTGTCTAATTATGGTGGCTGCCAAAAAAGCAATTACTAGAAAATGGTAAACAAAATCTAAACCAGCTATACTAGAAGTAGTGAATATAGTAGCAGAGATAAAACTACTGGAATTGAGACCTTTAGAAAAGGGTAGAAGCAAACTACATGGGGAAAAAATGGGAAATATGGGAACAATACATACAGGGAAGAATAAAGTTTAAAATAAGACAGGACTTGCACATTAGCTACGTAATGTTTGTCTGAAAATGATTGGGTAGATTGTAAGTGATGTATAATGTTTGCAACAGTGTGTGTCAGTATGGTTTGTGATATAAAATGCTTGCAATTAGGAGTGTGTCAGTGTGGACTGTTTTAATTTATATAAATGTATGAATGCCTATGTTGTAAGTGATGGTATAATAAAGATGTTTCTTGTTTAAAAAAGGCAGGAATTGAATAATTTATGTAAGGTCAAGATAAACAAAGCAGTATACAATGCAACAAAACAGACAAGTATGATAAAGTGAAATCTGTGTAGAGATTTCTTAAGTAATAACTGAACTAAAGGAGGAAAAAGTAAAGATTTCAGGGCATTTACAGAGAATTCAGACTGACTGTCAAAGGCTGCACTGTACTTGGGTCTTAAGCGCAATAAAACTGTTCTACGTAAAAAACTGAATGTTTTTGGAAATACTGAATGTTTTTGTCTGCATGAAGACTAAAATCAGTTGCGATAGCTGTACATGTGGGTCTGGGTAGCTATAATTATAATACAATAGACTTATTGATGATGTGATGGGACTCTTTGTAAAAAGAAGCAAAACTGATCAAGATGCAGGAGTAGAAATATGATTAGATCTTTTTAGCCCATCTGGTCACACTGCATTTCTAGTCAGTTGACCTAAACCAGTTTGAGCAAAGAGATGCAGAGGTTTTGCCAGTGTTTAAATTGACAGTAGCTGTTGATTTCGAAGAAAGGAGACTAGATCTAATATTCACTATATGACTGCATGTAGATGATACATAATGAGTTAGCAGAAACGTGTTGATTTCTGATGTGAAGTGACCTGATCTAGAACAAAGAAGGTGAACACAAGAAACAAAACTCTTCTGATGAGAGGGTTTCAAGTTTCACACAAACACAAAGTACACATCTTTCAAACTCAACATTTCATTTACCATGTAATTCACAAGTAATACATTTTAAAGAGGCAGCACTGTTAAAAAAAATCTCTGTTGTTTTGTGTGTACATCATAAATACCCCTTAGATAATGGTTAAGTGACTGCTTACTAAATAAAACTGACACTTGAGGAACTGTGTACTGAAAAAGGCATTTCCTTTCACAATCAGAAAGATCCTAAGATGCATTAGCCTAGTATGCCTTCTGCAAGGTCCTGTGCAAAAACTGCAAACTATCTGGCATTTACTACTAAATTCAAGAGTGAAAATCTCTGTGCTTGAGTAGCTGCCAATTACATGGATGGATATGTTAAAATATAAATGTCATTACAGTAATATACCACAAATCAGATGACTAAAACTGTATTAACACAGGATATTAACATACAAAACTAAGATCACTATACCTTACCAATAAATGCAACGGTATACACATAAATGTTGAAAACTGTTTTAGTCACACCTGAAGACAAGACAACACAGTACAGAGTAACTAGAATGCAAATTTTTCAGGAGGGCAAGTGTCGTGTATTTCTGTACTAAATTGTCTCCAATACAGCCCCCTAAGCAAAGGATGAGACAGTTCTGCAACTCTAATACAGCTGCAATCCAAGTGATGACATCCATCATGCAAGACATTTTCCGTTTAAATGTATCAGACCATGCAATAATTTGGAGAACATGTAAACCCACTTAAGGCCATGATAATAAATATAGACCATTAAAAGAAACAAAACAGCGTAAAGTAACATATACAAAAGTTAGTAATTCTGTTTAAACCTTTTCTTATCAAATGTCAAATAACTGCCTTTCACTTTCCACACATTTCATACAATAGCTATGGGAAGAGGCACACTGAGGTTGAGTGTTACATGGAGTATGAACTATCAAAAGAAATCACTAATCGGAAAAAAAAAAAAAAACTCCAGGAAAGTATGAGAACTAAAAGTAGGCAATGAAGTCAAAGGATATGTTTACCCATACATCTGCTAAATATCTTACCGTTTTGAGGGCTGCAGTGGTATGAAAAGTATCGAGGAAAACTGAACTTCACTATCCTCAGCAACAGTAGGCAACAACTCTTGTAAAATCGCTATGGGTTGGGGGGGTGGCCTACTGGTTAAGGTGTTTGCCTTACAAACACAAGGTGCAGGGTTTGAGTCTCACAAGGGATAATTGGCTAGGCTTAAAATGGCTCGCAAGGGCAGTTATCCTAGTACTAACCTAAGAACCTATGATCCCCCCCCCCCCCGGTGTTTCCAGACAAGCTGAATGGCAATCACTCTAGCATGACCCAAAGACTGCCTCAGGGTTTGCAAACTGCATAATTCCTGCAGGACACACACAAGGGCATCATCACAAGGTGTCAAAACCACACCAACTGACTAATCTCAACCCAGAGGGGCTTGAAAAGTAAACTCACTATTCTGGTCACTATCTAAAGCTAGCAACCACACAAGAATGGGGCACAGAACGACCAAAAATTGAGTGTTTCATCCTTTAAGTAAGCTCTTGCTTTACAGTTCAGCATGATGTCTGCACACTGCCAAAATGTAAATTCCTCCTCTGGTTACTTTCTTGATCATCTCTACCCACACTTATCACCTGCACATTAAGATACTTAAATGCCCTGGGGCAGCTGTCTTATTTTGCTTACAGAGATCAACCCACTTTATTCCAAAGAATCACCATGATCTCTGGCTTTCAGATGCTGACTTTCACCTCAGCTATTTCACACTTAAGAGGTTGGCCTCTGGCATGCACTGGAGCATTTTTAATAAACATCTTTTTTTTTTAATTACAACTACAACAGTGGCACAGGTACACATGCATTAATAAAAAAAAAGTCAATTATATTTTTATGCACTATACACATTAAATTTTTAACATTCATTCACTTTGATATTACATAAATTGTTCATATCCTTCTTTCCCTTAAACCTCGTACCTCTTCCTGAGCACCATTCTACATGTACTGTTCCCACATCTGTCATTGGAGCATATACTTGGATCAAGGTGATATTGATCGACTTTCCCTGTAGATGGACTGACATGACTGTCACTGATAACACTGTACTTCAGTACAGTCTTTGAACGCTTATTGTTGAGGATGAACGCCAAGTTGTTTTTCCTGTATGTTTTGTGACCAGAGTAGTAGATCCAGTTCTCATTTGATTGAAAGTGGCCTTGTCTTGTCCTTTTGAGTTCACTAATAACTCAATTTTGGCTTTTTCCATTTGATCTTTTACAATTTCCAATTTTACTTGATTTATGCTTCGTACATTCCATGTTCCTATGTTAAGAATATCTTTACAACTTCTCCCTTTTCTGTCCAGCAACATTAGCATCAGGATGACCTGATGGCTTTGATCAGTTAGCTTCACAAACACCAGGCATACTCTGGGTGACCCATCAGCTCTTCCCTAGTGGCATGGTGATGCCTTCCGACCTATGGGACCATCTTCCAGCACTATACGTCACTTCTTTTTGATGTCTGATCGTCATCAAGTTTTCTTGGTAGAAATACAGAAGTAGATTGCCAGGCTTTTCTTCTTCGCAGTATATTTTCAATGCTGTCACCAATGTCATGTTAAACACGATCTTCCGCCTCTAACATTGCCCATCTGCTGCTGTACAGACAGGTGGTATATTGTTAGTGCATGCTCCAATGGCAGAAGATGAGGATGTAGAATTGTTGTACAAACAACTTCAAAATGAAACAGATCAAACACCGAAACAAGATCTACTGTTCATTATGCAGGACTTGAGTGCAAAATTAGGAAGCACACCTGAAGATGCAGTGGTCGGAAAACATGGCATAGGAGAAAGAAATGAAGCTGGAGATAACTTACTACAGCTTTGCAAAACCAACCAACCAATTATGAATATGCATTTTCAACACCACAAAACTTCGCCAGTAGACATGGACCTCCCCAAATGACATGCATCAAAATCAAATTTTCTACATCTGCATACGACAAGAGATGGGAATCTCTAGTTTTGACAACAAAGACTAAACAGGAGTTGACTGTGGAAGCAGCCACACGCTTTTGACATGCAAGATTAAGGTAAGGCTTCTCAAGAAGATCATTAGAGACCTTCCAAAATATGAGATTGAAAACATTCCACAAGACTACTGAGCAAAATTAAATTAACAAATTTGCCATTCTTGATAGAGAGCTTGAAGAATTATGGAATGACATTAAAACAGTAATTAGCGACAAAGCTGAAAAAACATTCCAGAAGAGAAAGAAAGCCAAAAAAATTACCTCTGATCTCATAAGAAACTAGAAAAGTAGTATAACAAAGAAAACAAGCAAAATTTTCAGGTGATAGAGGAAAAGTATTATCGCAAATGAACCAAGAGTTTCAAAGTCAAATTCAGAAAGACAAGGAACGATATTTTCAAGGATATTTGTCAGAAAACTGAATAGGAGCATGTAAACAGAGAAACCAGACTAGCTTATCAGGATATTAAGAGATTGTGGCAGAAATTCCAAACTTGACTAGGGATGCTTAAAGATGCCAAGAGAATGATATTGAACTCTCCAGAAAGCATTAAAAAGAGATGGAAAGAATATATGGAAAATGTATACAAAAAGAGGCAATGTGGATAACATTGGGGAAACTGAACCAGAACCTGATGCTGAAAAAGAAACAGATATGTTAAAAGACATTATAGCAGCAATTAAAGCTTTATTGAGCAACAAGTCACCTGGCATCGACGGTATTCCACCTAAATTAATCAAAGGCCCAGAAGGTGCTTATCATGGTCCTCACTCGACTGTCAGCAGATATGGAAGGGAAAAACACTGCCAACTGATTGAAGATCACTGTTCATACCTATACCAAGGAAAGGCGACACCAAGGATTGTAACAACTGCAGAATGACTGCATTAATTCCACATGCCAACAAAATACTGCTGAAAATACAATGAAGGTTACAATCATATGTTGAGCAAGAACTACCTGAAGTTCAGGCTGGTTTTAGAAAAGATTGAGGAACAAGACACATTGCTGCCAATGTTAGACGGATATTGGAGAACAGCAAAAATTACTAAAAGCCCATATACTTTTACTTCATCGACTACAGCAAAGCTTTTGACTGTGTGAATCACGATAAACCATGGAGAACTCTAGTGCAAATGGGAATACCTAAACACATAATTCAGTTGATAAAGAGCCTTTACAAAACTCAATAAGCTGCAGTGTGAACTGAATATGGCAAAACTGATTGCTTTCCAATCAAACGTAGCATCAGGCAAGGATGCATCTAGGTGAAGCCATCTTCAAAAAAGCAAATTTGGAAGAAGAAAGCATCTGTTTTAAAGCTGGACTGATATATAAACAATCTGCACTATGCAGATGACACAACGCTCATCACTAGCAGCAAAGAAGATGTGCTGTATCTACTGAGAAAAGTCAAAGCCGAAAGTCATAACATGGAATTAGAACTGAACATAAATAAGGCAAAGGCCATGAACACAGAAAATGATCAAGATTTTGAGCTTGATGATGACAGAATAAAAGTTGTAAAGAATCTCTTGGGCTCTTTTGGAAACATGGAAGCAACTAGCTAACAATGAAGGCTCTCGACAAAGTATTCAAAAGCAAGGAAATAACATTCAAAATGAAGATCACACTTCTCCACACACTTGTTTTCTCAGTGGTCAACTACGGATGTGAAAGGCGGACACTACAGAAATGGGAGAAAGAAGACTGATCCATTTGAACTTTGATGCTGGAGAAGCATTCTATACATGCAGTGTGCTGCCGGAACAGAAAAACAGGTTTGGAAGAGATCAAACCAGCTATGTCACTCGAAGCCCAGAAGATGAAGTTACGGCTGTCTTACTTTAGTCACACTGTCAGAAGAGAGAGATCATTGGAGGACATTACGTTGAGGAAGATTGCAAGAACCAGGCAAAATGGGAAACCTGCAACCAAATGGCTGGTCACATTAATGACAACCATAGGGATGACGGTGGAGGACCTTGTCAGCCTAGCACGGAACAGACTTCCTTTTAGATCTTTAATTCATCAAGTCATTAGGACTCAAGCCTGAGTCGATGGCACCTAAAGAGAGAGAGATTGTTTACACAAATTCCATTTACTTCTACACAATTTGCTCTTTCGCCAAGGATCCCACCTACATTTGTTTTTATCCTCTCCCTTACAATATTTACTTAAATTATAGTTGGTTTACAATTTGTTTTTAATTAACAAGTTTTTGACAGCCAGTGCCACTAAACTTAGTAATGCCTTACCGTATCTTTGCAATTGTCCCTGCTCAAAATAATGGTTTCCTTAGTTACAAATATTTGGTTCCCCAACACTTCTGACAAAGCACTGTAAGGAATATTTAAAATCTGCTAACTTGTTAACCCCCCCCCCAAAAAAAAAAAAATACGGAAAATCCTATGAAGTCCGTTTCAACAGGATTTCAGAGAAAATTTCAAGAGGCAAGTGGTTTCCTGGCTTAGAGGACATCAGGAAGCAAGAACACTAGCCTCCTACTACTCAAGACTGAATGAGTTAAAAAGTAAAGCATTCTGTGAGACGGTCTTTTTTCATCATTAGTATTTGAAAAGTACTGAAGCACTTCCGTGATAAAGTTACAAAGCATGTCTGAAATGAAATACATGCTTTCCAACACTGCTGCTTTTTTTGAGCATGTAGGAAAACGAAGTGTGTTCCAAATGGGGCTCAAAAGGTGAGGAGCTGTGATACCACTGCCCAATTACAGTAATGATTCTTCTTTGCATATCAACACTAATGTCCAGTGTTAGTGACTGTCTTCAATGAACAGAGACTTTTATCGTTTTTCGGTAGTGTTTCACCCAGCTAAATACGATTCTTCTAGCAATGTGGACGTAATCCTGAACTAAATATATTTTACTGTGAGAATCATGTATGACTCAATGAACAAAAGAAAGAGAACATGGCAAATAAAAACTAGAAAATGACAGGAGAGTTTCAAAGACTGCTACATAGTTCAGTGGCCCGGTCTCATTCCAGAAGTGTCATAAGAAAATTTATCACAATGATAGTCAGCTAACCAGAATGCAGCTAACAGTCAACAATATAACTTATACTGTGTTATTTTATTTTTTTCACAAGGTCTACGTAACTATTTAAATGTCCTCTCATATTTCTTCTGCAATGTTTATTTGCTACTTCTCTGTGCTCAGCTGTGGGATTTTTAAAAGCACATTGCAAATAAAATACTGATGCTTAACAGTAGCAAGATAAAAAGGCTGTACATCATTACAGAGACTCTGGGAAATATGACCACAAACTATCTGTCCCCTTTGTGTTGCCTGTCCTATATAAACAATGTTAAAGGTGAAAAACAGTATTGTCACAGTCAAGAATATCAGATCTGAGTCCAATTTTACCTCCACTTCTTTCCTTTGTGCTCTCTTAACTTGCTTAATCATGCTGAACACTAAAAACAGTAGTCCACCTTCAAGAATATCAGACCTTAACCACGTTTTTGGGATAGCCAAGATAGTCATAGTGGGTGATCCAACACTGCAATTAGTAAGTGCACTATTGATACCATAGATGTGTTCCATCAATCATCTAGTAGAAATAGGTAGTATGACTATTTGCTGATGCACCAGCAATTGTATGATGGAGGTAGGGTAGGTATGTGTACTCTGACCTCTTAACTTTAGCTCTCATCAGTGGTTTAAGAATAATGTGGTGGGATGTAGAATGCAAGGAGAATGAGATGGGCTAATGTTTGAAATACAATTTGAACTTACAAGAAGAATTCTTATTCTGTTGTAGGAATGTACTTAAAGCTCACTGTTAGCAAGGGGTTACAATGACAGTAATAGAAGTTATCCTTAATTAAGTGGTAGCATAAATGCGGGCTTTATGGTTCACGTAGAACAAAGGATGGAGCAAAGTACAGTTAGCTTATGCAACAGGATTAGTGCTGTAGCATCACTGATATATCCAAAAAAAAAGGATAAAAACAACAAAACCCCTATAGCTTCACATATGATGCTGCACTGGGATATTAAAATCTCTTCTTGCTCTCAGACAATGGGGAAAACGTACCAGATCAGATGCGGGGGGAGAAATCGACAATTTAGGACACATCAGCATCTGAGATAAAGGAAAAGAACCAGTGTCAGGCAACAGTTTGCTGTACATGGACCAAAAATGTTGAGACGCATTCTAGATGGATTGTGGTTAGGCAGTAGAGTCTTACCATGTTTTTAAAGTATTTATGGAAAAGAAAAGGTGAGACAATTTGATTCAAAATGACTAATGGACGAAGGATCTCTCTGCAAAATGTATTAAAACTCTTGAACAGAAAGTACAAGTTAAAAGCTATGCAGAGTATATCAGCATTGCACCTTTCCTTTTTTTTTCATTCTCCAAGGGTAATGGAACCTAGGATGTTAGACAAGTCTCCTGGTTGACAGACAGATGTTTCCCCATATATAGCCATTGGAAGACATTTAACATTGAGATGAAACATAGGGAAAGAGATGATATTGACACATTTAGGGGCTTGAGCACCCCATGTGGATAATGTCTGGTTAAACCTGGGGATGTTATTTCTGCTCATTCTTGTTTAATTTTTTCCCCCTCTGCTTACGAAAGACTGCAAAATACTCCTTTTAAAATGTCTCTGACTGTTACAGGTCAGTACAGGAGGCATAAAGTGGTATCCTGTATGTGACAAGATGTTTTTTCCCCTAACACTCTCTCCTCTGAAATGCAGAGAAGGCATTTTGTTAGAAAACCAGAATGCATTTTGATGACACACTAAAAATGGAATTTAAATTAATAATGCAAGCTTATTCAAACACTCACTCAAGTACTGGAAGCCATACCACTGCAAAAGGACAGTTTATTGAAGTTGTGAAGTATTGTTTAGTTAACTAAGTCACTGCATTATGCATGGTAATTACACTTTGCAGAAGCAATCATTGTACTGAACCAAAGCAGAAACCCTTTTTTAAACAAAGTCCAAGAGAGAGACAGAGTGTGTGCATGTGTGTATTGGGGGGGGTGCATTTGTAAAGGTATCCTTGGCATTATTTACTTCATTTAAACAAGTGGATAAGATGGTACAAACACTGGAAGCAAAAAGAAAATAAGAGCCCTCAACAGACAGAAGATAAAAGAGCTACTGTGGCATTATTATTACAATAAAATCTTAAAATGCTGACTGCTGAGATCTTCACAGTAAAGAAATAGGGAGAGCTGCAATTACGGCTGAAAAGCTGCTGCCATAGCTTCAGGAAAAGCTAGTGCAGCTGTGGGGGAAGCAGCTTACATTGACAAACAGCCTGGCTGCTACTAAGGTGGCAGGAAATCTATCAAACCACACAATAAAAGTGCAATTGAGTTTCTCTGGCTTTTTATAGCAAGCGAATGTATCCTGATGTGTAGCACCACAGAGCCTATCCAATTCCGTAACAATTTCTTTATCAAAGTGCAGCAATTCAGATTAGTGCTAGGTAATGCAAACAGCTGCCTTATTGGGGAAAAAGGGTTCCTCTTCAAAAAAAACTATTGCTATTTATCTAATATTAGAATTATTTTCTTTTAATTAAAACGCTCAAAGGTACTTGCATAGAATTAGGGCTATGCTTCAACTTAACCTTTTACTCCAATGAGCTTTGTTACAATAGTTTTATTTTCACCATACGTAATAAGAATATCAGGCAACTAAGCAAGAATCCCACACAGCCTGCTCTTACAAAATTAAGTTTAAAGGCAGTAACAGTATAAAATAAAAATATTAAACATTAAACACACGACATCTACACTCCATTACGACTGACTGTGACCACACATTATAACTGAGAGAAGGATGCAGCTAATAAGATCATCTGCCTCTAGCAATGGGTAGAGCCGCCCCTGGAAAGAAGCATTATTACAGAGGATTACATCCCTACAGTTAAGTGATCGGTACCAGTACATACCACAAAACAGTTCAAGCTGACCTCCAGTTCAGGGTCAAACTACCCCCCCCCCCCCCCAAAAAAAAAAAAAAATTGTTACTTAGAATCCAGGGAGGTATGCTGTAAATTAAGTGCATCTTGGATCTACAACAAGAAAGAGTTCATAAAAAATTACCACAACACATCAGTTGGTTACAAGTAATCAGTGTATTCTCAACATGGTCAATATTAGTCATGAACATCTCCCAAGGTACACATTTGTATTTAAAAAGGGGGTAAAACAGCATATTAAATAAAGCTCTGACAAGAACTACAACAATGCTGAACATTTATTACTGTGAAACCCCACTAGGTAACCAGCCCTGTTCCAGCTAGCAATTAAAAAAAATAAAGGTGGAAAACAAAGTTACTAATTTTAAAACATGGCATTCACAACAAACAGTTTCTTAGTTTACTTACAACTGTAAATCACAAATTCTCAGAAGCACAAAAGTACTACTATTTGCTACCTGCATTACGTGTATGTTCAGGTGTGTATAAACAGGGTACTCAAATATTTCTGGTGCTAATCCATTACAACTTGAGGTACTGTTTAATGATCTTGGAACAAATTACAAAGCACTCAACTGCCTTCCATCTAAATTTTAAGCAGTTTCAAAACATCACTATTATTATGGATAACTCTTACTTTTCAAACATATACAAGAAAAACAAACACTACTTTATTTGCTTTTCTTTATTAAATGTTAGTACCTTGGCATAACACTGCCCCCTAAGACATTAATGCAATCCCAGGAGCCTTATATAACATTCAAAAATCAACTATAACCTCATCTAATCATAATGCAGGCTACACAGTCGAAATAATTACAGATTAGAATCTAGATTTAAAATAAAAAAATAAGACACTGTGAATACTGAACTTTAGTGACATTATATAAGAACATTTGTGAAACTGGTTAAACAGATTTAAAAAGAAAGAAGAATTCACACTGTCGCTTGTGCAAACATTAATCCCACTGAAATTAATTAATTCAAAATCTACCTCAAAGATGCTTTGCTGCTCACCAATAACTCCCATCCCAGGTGCCAGGGTGCTGACTTTTAAAAATAACCAGTGTTTCCCTGTTTTTGAAACAATCTCCTCATTTTGCCTGCTGGTATGGTGGAGACAATGAGATGTAGCACATACAATTACAATTATTTTTCATTATTCTGGTAGAAACGCAACAACACAACGCTGAACCACTGGACTTCCTGTAACTTCTGTTCCGGAGCCCTCAAATTCTCAAGTATGCATAAAAATGAAATGTGATAAAATGCATTAATTATGTATAAATTATATATAACTACTAACTGTATAAATACAAATTTTAACTGCTTTTAGTTTGATTACTGTATCCTACTTCTTTAGCATTCACACACAAATGGAAATGAACAAGTTTTTGTGTTTATTTAGAATTTAATTGTCAGAGGCATCACGAGGAATTCTGCTTTCTGGTCTGAGCCAGGAAACATTCAACACTGCAGTACCAAATATATAATAGAGGATTATGATTGGTTGCTGATCATAACCTGCTTATTAGGTATTTGAAACACAAATGCCAAGAAATTCATCTCAACAGCAAAGCTCAAAAGGTGAATCTTAACATCCATGTAGAGAACACATAATAAAGGGTTACGATCAAAGACCCTATAATAATTATTTGTAGTACGTAGAGCTTTATCTGCTCCATGTACTACTGGTTATAGAAAAAAAAGCCAAATGGTTTGCTGGCTTTCAAAATTGAAAAGCACTTAGCGAGTGCCATCAGAAATCCATCTAAATTTTTCATTGTAAAGGCTCTCAAAATGGTCAGACCGACCATTTACTACACAGTAATGAAAAGCGCAAAGCAACATTAAAAAAAAAAAAAACTTTAAGCAGAAAAAACAATAACCCAAGATAAACAAAAAGTGATCTCATAACCCCAAGCTTAATTGGACTGACCTGCAACATCTGAAACTGCTTTAGTTAGTGTGTGTATTTCGACTATTCTGATTTACTCTCCACTTGGTGAATTGCCTTACAGCTACTCATGGTATATTATCTTTAAATCTTGCAGCTATAAATGCTACACACATACCTATTTACTGCCAACAACTGGTGATAATGACTTGCTAGAAATTCAAGAGCTCAAGTGATACATAGTTTACTAAACCAGGAATAAAAAAAAAAAAGTCAAACTGGACTAATGCAAATAAAAACTGGCAGCACAGATTATTAATGCCATAATCTCATGTACAGTTCACACCTGAAAAAGACAAACAGAAGTTGAAAGGCGCCGTGTAAAACAAAAGACAGACTGAAAAGTTCTGAAACTGCAGTGAGATGAGCAGTAAAGCATACAGTGCAGGCATAACATAGTAGTAACTATTGTTCCATACCCAGCAATGTGATGATGCAGGCTGTGTGCAAAAGCATGGGCATGTTAATTTAACTGACAGGGCATTCCAAGTTTACTACAGGGTCAAACAGCCACCCAACAGCATGTCTGTGATCTGCTATAAGGACCAAGTACCTAGAGAATATCATGGAGACAAACTACTGGGAAACAATGGCATCTTCTGCTGTCTGCATCCACACAATGGGAACATTTCAGTGGCCCATTAATGATACTGTGGGTGAACTACAGTCATCTGCATACAGGGAAATCGATGCAGTTTCAAATGCATGCTGCGAAATTTACGTGCACATATAATATCCCCTAACATCCTCCCATTAATCAAAAGGATGCATTATCAAGCAGGCGCTTCAAAGTATAACAGGTCTTGCTAATGGTGTGAGGTGTAGAAGTCTGAAGCCAAGGCGCCAAAAAGTACCATCCAAGGCTTCTGTAAGTTAAGCCTCAACAGAAAATGGTACCAGTCAATCAACTACAAGGTAACGCACAGTGTAGTTGGTATCATCACAATGTGTCTCATATACCCTAGTTGTACACTTGATGGATGCATATGTCTGATGGGTAAACTGAGCAAAACATACACCCAGGATACAACAAAATGTGGACATATCACAGTTAAGTACAAATACTGCCTCTAACCTCTAAAAGGCCTTTTAACTAGACAGACATAACAGATATGATGCACACGGGTGCGTGTGAATGACCATCAGCAGCTCACCCAACCTGGTGGGTTAAGGCAGACACACCTATACATACAGGCATGTAGAAATCTTTTGAATTCCTAACTTAAATTTGACCATAGTCTGCAATGTAACAGCATCAGGTGTCTCCCATCTCAAAAATATACATTTTAATGCACTAATGAGATCTGCATCAGTTCAAGTCCAAGGAACTTAAGATTCTTCTAGTCCGCTCCTGCACTTTCTTTTTAATTCTGTCACAAAGGCTTTTTTTTTTCCTTTAGAACGCTGGAAAAGATTTGAGCGACAGTTTCTCTGTGGGGTTTGTTACTGTCAAAAGAATGAGTAGTACAGCCCACTTCTACTTGCTGACTTATTCTTTAGCCAACAAACTTTTTTTTTTTTCCTCCTCAGCCTGTTCTGCATTCAAAACGTCTGATCTCTCAGGAAAAAAATATTCTGCAGAAAGGTGGAAACAACTTGAATCTCCCACCTACCTCAACATTCCCTCATTGCTGGGATGAACTTGCTTCACTTCTGCCTGGTACACAATGAATAACCATTTTCCAAAAACATTCAGCTGTTCATAATTCTTAGCACTTTTCCCTTGTGCCACAATTTTGTCAGAAGCATTTCTTTTTGCTAGTCTGTTTGTATCTTTACTAATTAATATAGGTCGTGTCTGCATTCTCATGGGCGGATTTGAAGCATAGACACAATGTGCCCTCTTCTCAGTTAATAAATCTGCTATGGAGTACCAGCTCAGTACCTCATTTGTACTTTCATAAAATCAATGAATTCTACTTTCAACTTTATTTGGTACAGCAGAAAATCTCAGGTTTTCTCTGTGCTCTATTGTCTTAATTTTCTGAAATGGCTTTCCTTAAATCTCATGTTCAGATAGCTTTTTTTCCCTCCATCTCAACTTCTGATTTTTGCAGTTTTACCAGCTCACCTGAATAGCCAACACTGCTTCTATTTTCCAGCCTTATTTTAAACATCTTCTCACTACATTTGACTTATTTTCCCCTAAACTGCTGGAAGCTGCCTCCAGAACTAAAGCTGAAAAACTGCTTTCTGATGAACAGCATCAATAATCTTCCTAGCCAGAGTTTTTTTCTTCTCCTATTTGGGTTGACTTTCTCTTACACACACTACATTTCTTCTTTGCTAACATAAAGGCAGGGTAATTACTAAACAGTAACTGAATTTCTCCAACATTAATATATTTTACTGTCATTTCTTTCTCAGTTTCACTCTTCACAATGAGAGAGTTCTAAGCAGCCTGTTTATTACAGTGTGGACATCTTGAAATTCCCCTATTTTTCAAGGGCTTTTATAAAAGGTCTGCAGGTTAAGCAGTATGGTGATGCATGTGAGCCAATAACCAATGTGCTTACACAGTACTCAGGTAGTTTTCAAGATTCACACATTTGGCACAAATCTCAGCTATATTGCCATTTCCTCCACGGTGACACTCCACAAGGCTTTCTACTTAAGTGAATGTACTGTGGCAAATATTAATGCACACAGCTACCTATACACAGTCAAAATTTACAAACCTTCTCTAACATGCCTATATACTCAGATGAAGCTGACGCACAGCCCTCATTTATTATGCCCATATCAAACCAACATGGCATGGCAGAGTTTCAGGTCACTCCACAGCAAGTACAAATATGACTAAGTCATTGTCCATGCCGGTGTGAACGACCTGAGACGTACTTCCGTGGACTACATGAAAAGAGACATAGAGCAGCTCTCTGATTATGTAGCCCAGGCCGGTATGACCCTGACCCTGAGCAGCATCTTACCCTCACCAAGAATGATGCCACAGTACAAAGACAAAATGATCAGTTTTAACAATTGGCTTAATTACTGGTGTCATTCTAAGGGGATCCAATGTCTGTCTGCTTGGGATGACATGCTTGACAAGCCACGCTGCTTCGCAAGGGATGGCTTGCACCTGTCACCCCTGGGCTTCCGGATATTGGCCAAGGCTCTTGCCACCCTCATAGTGCCTTTTTTAGGCAAGGCTCAAATGACAAACCTACCTCCCTAGAAAACACAAGTGGAAAAACTAAGGGTAATGCTGCTCAATGCCAGAAGTCTAAACCTCAAGATGCACGCCTCAAGCCCTCCTCAGTATGGAGAACATCGATGTCTGTGCAGTGACTGAAACCTGGTTCAAGGCTCCTGAGAGCACCCCAGCACTACCAGGTTTTACCTCATATCATGCTTTCCGGCCCCAAAACTTGGACCGAACCACAAAAGGAGGGGGAGTATCCATATTCAAAGATACCCACACCTCCAGGTTAGTGGCAACGCACAAAGCATCGGAGACCATCCAGGTGCAACTAACCATAGGCAAAACTGCCCTACAGTTTGTAGCATGCTACAGACCACCCTCCCAAACTCAGGAACCCCACACAGCCTTCCTGAAGACACTGGAGAGTATGAATGTTTCTCCAAATACCATCATATTGGGAGACTTCAACTACCCAAATATAGACTGGGAACATTACTCAAGCCCAAACACCCTAGCCCAAAGGTTCCTAGAATTCATAAACTCAAATGCGATGGAACAACTAGTCACCATTCCCACAAGAGCAGATAATATACTAGATCTGATCATCACAAACATGGGGACAAAATGCTCCACACCGGAAGTATACCCCTCATTGGTGAGATCAGACCATAAATTAATCTCAATGGAAATCCACATCCCGCCCCCACCCCCTGCACAAAAGACCACAGTAAAGAACTAAGTCAACTTCACACTTCTTAAGACTGAAGTGGTATCCTTCAAGGCCCCTGGGCCAGTGGAAACCACAACCCACACTGCTGAATCCTTTATAAATGCCTTCTACGGGCACCTTCAAGAATGCATGGATCATGCAAAACCAAATAAAACCAAGATCCATTCCCCCAAAGGCAGGCGCCCGGGTCTGGTGGACCCCAGCCATTAACAAACTTTACAACAGGAGGAGGAAGCTACTACATGACAGAGCAAAATCCCTAAAAGGGAAGTCATCTCTGATCAGTACTAGCAAAAAACTACGATCACTCATAAAATCATCCAAGGCCAACTTTGAGAGAAAAATCGCAAAAGACAATCACAAGGCCTTCTTTAGCTATGTTAGAAACCTGGGTGGAAACTACCAGATATGCTCAGAGTTAGTCCAAAATGATACAAAATACACTGAAGCCACAGACATTGCCAACATTCTGGCAGACAGGTTCAGTGCAAATTTCTCCTCCCCCTCCCCTCCCAAAAGGAGAAATACCTATCCCAGCAGAGTGTAGCCTCCCTAACATCTCAGATGCCCAGTACCGGTACCTGATGAAGAGCACCCTGAGTATGTGAAGCGCCGCTCATCTTCATTTTATTTTTTTTACTTTATTTCATGGTGGTGTGGCTGCAGTTTTTTTTTCTCTCTTCTTACCCAGGTGAGAGCCGCCCTCTCTAAAGCTAAAAACACAGCATCAATGGGACCGGACAGTGTCCCGGGCTGTGTGCTACACGAACTCCAAGAGGAACTAAACCCACACATAAGGCTGCTGTTTAATCTTAGCCTTACTACAGGATACGTACCCAAAGAGTGGCGTACGGCAACAGTGGTCCCACTCCACAAAGGCGTTGCTTCTACGGACCCTGGAAATTACCGCCCCATAAGCTTGACGAGCCTGGTCTGCAAAGCTATGGAAAGGATCATTATGAAACTCATAAACAAAGACATTGGGGACCTACAGACATTGGATCCTACCCAATTTGGCTTTGTCAAGGGCAGATCCTGCCTTTTGAACCTGGTCAACTTTTTTGAAACAGTCACTAAGGCCATTGATGAGGGTAAGGCAGTTCACACAGCCTATCTTGACCTTGCAAAAGCCTTCAACACAATACCCCACTCGGGTATCACAGACAAACTCACCAGCTTAAATGTAAACCCATATGTCACAAGATGGGTTGCAAACTGGCTCAAGGACAGAACCCACAGGGTCAGAGTTGCTGGAGCCATGTCAGACTCTAAGCCGGTCACAAGCGGTGTCCCACAGGGCTCAGTCCTGGGACACCTCTTGTTCGGCATTTATTTTTCCGAGGTGCAGGCAAACATAGGAGGATTGCGGCTGAGAAAGTTTGCAGATGACTGCAAACTGGGTGCCATAATTGATACTCCAGCGGACACAGGCATCCTTCAGAGAGGCCTCATAGAAATGGATAATTGGTGCCAGAGCCATGGCCTTAAGCTGAATGCCAAAAAATGTATAGTCATACCCTTTGGGAAAAACAAGGTACCCACAAATTACCACATAGGTGGTAATCCATTAAGTACGGAAGAGGTAATCAGGGACCTAGGGACCCAAGTTGACAGTAACCTCTCATTTGACACTCACACTGCCAAAGTGGTTAGGAAGACCTTCTATATTGCCCACCTTATCATGAAGGGATTCACATCTAGATCAAGAGAGGTCATTGTGCCCCTGTACTCTTCTCTTATCAGGCCCATGATTGAGTACAATGCCCCATTTGGGATGTATCTTACCAGACACCTGCAGCAGTTGGAAAGACCCCAAAAGTTCCTCACCAAGAGGATAAAGGGTCTCAAACATATGTCGCATACCGCCTACTCAGAGGTGATCTATGCCTGACATACAAGGCCATGTCCAATCCGGAATTAATGTACATGCTCCACCTCAGAAAATCCAAATCCATCAGAGCCACGAGAGCAAGAGATTTGAACCTCAACACAGAAATAAATAGGACGTGCTGGAGGGACAGATTCATAACCCAGAGGCTCCTTACACTCTGGAATAGAATCCCAGTCCATGTTAGGCAGAGCCCCTCACTAACTCTTTTCAAGAGAAATCTTGACGAGTGGATGGGAGATCATAGGTTTACCCCGGGGGTCATCTCTGTGTCACTACTAGACAGAGGCACAGTAAACTAAACCCTAAATGGGTGTAGTATTCTCAACCTAAGGGGTGGTGAAAGCCACACACACTCTGGCTAGGCTTATAAATGCCCTAGGGCAGATAGCCTAGTACGAACCTATGAACCTATAACATCGTGCACACACAAAACTGCAGTATACTTTGGGTTTAGCCTACTCAAAACCCACTTCTGTTGCCCTGACACATCTAGGGGTAGCACTTCAATAAGCCACAGCCTGCAGAACGTTCCTAGCATACTAAACAGTATGCTAGGGAGAAGCCAGACTAGTTAGTCCCTCATCACTGGCATTTTCAGACAAAACACAGGAGAGCAGAAAAATTAGATCATCATTTATATACTTTGGTCGTGTCATTCTTTCCAACTTAGTAACATTTCCTTACGAAGGCTAAACTCTTTCTCCTAGAGTAGTATTCACTTCTATCTATAAATCTAGTTTCTACTGTTTCAAGTCTTGTGCACTCTGAAAACAGATGATCCCAAGGCAGTTATCTTTGTCACATCACCTGCATAATCCATCAAGTTTGTGAGAACTTTTTTCATTTAATTCTAACGTGTGCAGAAATATCAATGAAAAGATTTAAATGCAAATATATTCAGTTTTCTAGATAAATTAGCATTTTAGGAGCCAAGAATTTTTCTCCCAATCCTCCTTAATTTTGTCCATCTTTTTTTCAATTCCATTAAAACCTTACATGCACTGCTCATCATTTTTTTTCTTTGATCCAGTCCTTGACGCTATTAAAAATCAACTATAGCAGATGCTGTGTTCTCAAAGTTTTCTTTAGTTCAAAGGTTAGACCTGTAATATGATAACTGGTCTATTCTTTGTATTCCAAAAGTTTGCCCAGCATCAATCTACTTTTCCTTATCTTTTATCCCATGTCCCCAAACCTTGGTTCCTTGCTTTTCACTTTCCAGGGTCAAACATTGTCCTTGGTTCTTTCTTGTCTTATCAGTTATACAGGCTCTTGCTCTTCTTTTTGGAAATACTTGCCTTTGTGTCCTGATATATATATATAACACTGGCTCTTTACCTTCCTTTTCTATTTGTAAATACAACTCTGTTTAGTCACTTCCAACCACAGTTCCCCATTTATTCATCATGTTTTCCATTTAGGTATATACAATTGGTTATAACTTAGCTAGATTACTCTTAAATGTGTTGCCTTATAATATTATTGTAAATCTGGTTGTCAACCTCCTGCTCCTCCCAGTAATACAATACTTTGTTTCTTAATAGTTACTTATATCTCTTACTTTCTCTGCTAGAAATAAGCCTGTCCCGTATAACCCACAAATGGGACTAAACATTTTTACTGCTTGGATTTTGCTTTCCCTGACCATCATCACATTCCACTAAGTTTTCTACCCATATTTTGAGTCATCTTTGCAGTACTTCAATTACTCTTCTTATCCCTTGCTCTGGATTTGATGCATAAA
Organism: Protopterus annectens; assembly: GCF_019279795.1. Lineage (NCBI taxonomy): Eukaryota > Metazoa > Chordata > Ceratodontiformes > Protopteridae > Protopterus > Protopterus annectens. The sequence goes on along the minus strand of NC_056729.1, from coordinate 83,738,193 downwards.
TTCCTGTATCATCTGCAAACAATGCTATAGTTTAATATCGGACACTCTACTTACAACTTGTAATTCTAGAATATTTTACTTATCTTGGCAAGGATTCCTGATATAATGCAAACAGTATGGGGGGTGGCTGTGCATCCCTGTCTTGTACCTCGTTAAACTGAAATATTCTGACAGGATACTCCTACATTTTAGCTTTAGCTCCATTATTAAACCCAAATATTAAGGATATTCAATTTTATGAGACTTCAAACTTCTCTAAAATTATTTTCATAAATTCCCAGCCAAACCTGACAAATGCTTTTTCAACACCCGGCTCCATTAACACCAGTGTTTTTATTTTCAACATCCTTTTGTATCATTAGTGTTCTATCAGTAATTTGTAACACCTTTATTGAATTACTCACTTAAGACACAGGCAAACATACATTTATGTAAAAGAAAACAAACCATGTTAGTTAACATGTTCAAAGTTACAAACATTATTCATCACATACATGCTTTTATACAACTATCATCAATCCAGCATTACATGAATTGCTCAGTGCTTTCGCTTAAATCTCACTTCTACAAAACATTATTCTGCATGTATTGATCCCAATATACTTAGTATAGCTCTAACCTTGGCATACTTAAGTGTTCCATAAATATTTCCATATGGACTTTTTCTCCCACATCCCTCTGCTTTATACAAATTTTCATAAAATTTTAGAAATGTCTCTAATACCTCTACAGGATCTCTGGTTATTTTTCTTGTTATAGGCTCCCTACGTTTGGCAACGACCCTTTCTACTTCCTGTTGCCTAAGTCGTTGTGCTAAGATGATTTGTGCTCTGGAGTTATCAAAAAAAAACAGTTGCTTAACATCAGTCTTCCTAAACTCATGCATACTTATCCAGATATTCCCTTATATCCTCTTCAACACTCTGCAGTTGTGCCGCTTGTTCTATGAGAATCACTTTTTCCTGCTATACTTTAACTTTTGTCAGCCCCTCTAAATAATTTCTTTAACCTCTTTTTCTTTTATTTCTACCCTATTTTTAGACTTCACTTTCATTTTATCCCCTTTACTAGGTATAACGTCTGAAGAAATTTTTAACTGCCCTAATAATTCTCAAATAATTTCCACTATGCATGCCTTAAATTCCTCTTTTTAACAGGAGGGTGGGGAAGCATCAGTATCTCATTTTTATTTCTTTACCCTGCATTTGTGTCATAGTTATTAGTATATAATCTGAAATAGTTATTGGATGTTTGTCGAAACTTTCAATTAAAGGCACATGTTCCTGTGAAATACAATCTGTCTAGTCTAGCCATCTCACTGTACCTTGGGGACTAATAAGTAAATTCTCTTGGCATTCCTTCTATTGAATGTACATCTTTCGATACCAAATGTATTAACAAAATTTCTTCAGAAATCTACCCTCTTTTGGGATATTTTCCCTTCTAAGTCCCCCAGATACATCCTTACTGTTGCAAATCAAGTTCCAGTACTCACCAATAAGTAATATTCCTTGTTGATAGCTGATTATTTATCCCAAAAGTGTCTTAAGCTCCATAAGAGCAGTTGTAGGTGGGATGCAAGTACTTGCCAGCATAATCTTCTTCCCTTGCCAGTAGCACCTTAATACCACAACTCTACCATTACATGTTCTTCTTCTATCACTACTAAAGCTAATTTAGTAATAAGTATTAGTATCCTTTTCCCTGACATTTTGCTGAATATCCATCCCGAAATCCTTTTATCAAATTCACATGCACACTTTTCCAAATGTATCTCGTCTATAGCATTGCTATTTATACTCTACATTTGTTATTATAATTCAATGTTTTAACTTTTTTTCTATACCTGTAAAGCATTCACATTCCAAAATAATATCTTTAGTGTAGCCATGACAATAAGTTACTATTTCCACCCATTATATATTACTGCTTTTTTAATGTCTATTTCTAGCTTTTGTGTTACATGCAACCACTAACGTTTGGCAGGTTGGCAACTCTTACACAGGTGTTTCTTGCCATCTCCATTTGAACCAATGTCCCATTTTACAAGACTTTGTTTTAATGAAAACTCTCGAACAAAAAAAAAAACGTCCTAGCATATCCCCATAACCTATTAACTTAAAATAAACACACAATATGTACATCTTCAAATAATGCAGTTAAACCCTCCTGACAGAAACAATTGTCACAAAGCAACAGCTGCACACACATGCAAAACTTAACCGAGCTTTAAAGTTATCCATACTAAGATGCAAGTTACTGCTATCTCTTTATATCTTATCCTCATTCCCCTCCAAAATGTGAAAAATAGCTTATATGCTTTCAGAAAACATTAACATCTAGCCTTAAAAAAAGTGTTTTGGCTTTTACTGCTTCCCCCTATAGTCATCTCGTCTCCATGGAAATGCATGTACCAAATGTACATCTCTGCAAATCTCTCTGCTTATAATGAACATTTATTTGCAAAGGAAAATCCAGACATTAACTTAAGCAAAACAGAGAGAACATATCAACTCTCTATACATTATAATCTGTGCACTTTTACCACCCCCCACACACACACACACACTTCAGCTCCTCCAGATTACAGAATATTAATTTAAAAAATGAGTTTGTCCAGCTTTTCTTCTTTTTTTTTACATTGTAATGCCTACATTTCTTAAACCTAAGAGACAAAAGGCACTAGTTTACTTTAGAATCTTTGGCACATAATTCAATAACTGAAAATGCTTTACTACATAGCATAAAATTTATATAATGTTTTATACAAATACTGTTAAGAAAAAGTGTTCCACTTACAGTTACTTCTCTTTTTTTCTTTCCTTTTTTCTCCTAGCCTTCAGTGTCCCTCCAACATTAATGAAAAAGTGGGGCATATGAGTTTCAGTTCCCCACAAGTTTAAAAAAGTCCAATTTTTCCACTGTCTTGAAATGCCACATTTCATAAATGTTGACTGATGCTTTAGTGTCTCACACATTCACCAACTTCAATGTTGCTAGTCTTCTTCCTGCTTATCTCCATTTTCCAACCTCAGACTCCAGTTTAAATCCAAGGTACTCCCAATTCTTCTAGTAAGATCCTGTACTTTTTGTTTTGGTCTCTCAAGCATTTTCCTTTGGAACACTGGAAACCGTTTCACTGGCAAAGTCTCTTTAGAACATTTATTATTAAAAGAATGGTAGGCAGAGGCCCATTCTGTTTCGATACTCACGTTTTTTATTGGACAAACTTTTGTACTTTCTCCTTAGCCTGTTCTACATCAAAAAAATTACTTTGATCCTCAAAGAAAAAATTATTCTGAAGGCTGCTGAGTAAAGCCACTTGAATCTCACACCTGTCTATTTATATTCCCTGATTGCTGGGATAAATTAATTCACTATATACCAAGCAGGAAAAAAAGCAATCATTTTCCACAAACACTAACATCTCCAATTTGTAATACTTTGCCCTTTTGCCAAAGTTTAGCCAGGACCAGTTCTTTCTGCTAATATGGTTGCATGCTTTCTAATACAGGTCTTGGCTGCTTTCAAGTACAAATCCTGCTGTGGAATACCAGTCTAGTTGCTTATTTTGTGCTTTCAGTTTTCTATTAATATGGTCACATTTGCCCACCCTCAATGAAAACACAACTGATCCGGTTTTAAATCAATACTCATGCCAGTGTTCTAGCTGATACTGTCATAAGTACTTTATAGTCACGATTCCAAACTGAGACTGGTCTATACAAACTAGGGTCAGCTGGTTTATTCCCTTCCTTTAGTACTATCACTGCCCTATAGCAAGAACACACGACTTCTTCATTCTCTACTGTATTTCAAATATTCCTGGCATTTTTCCTGCATTCTGACTTCTTATTGCTTCTTTAATCTTTGTTATTCTAGTCTTTTTATTTCTTTTAGATTACCCTTATCTTCTTATTTTTATGTGGGCATACTGCACTCCTCTAGAAAAAACATAATTTCTTCCGAAAAGCCTTCCACTTCTGGTTCTTCGTGGCAAATTTTGCCATAATATTTTTCAATTATCCATAAAATTTAGCCTGGGTCCCTTAAACTTTAGCATAAGCTGTGTTTCTAACCTTTGTAATCATTCTTTCATCCTTTTGTTGTCTTAATCTCTGAGCTAATATAGATGCTCTGAAATTATTACAAGTATCTGTTTTATTGCCTTAGTTTTATATCTGTTCATATTCTTTAAATATTCGGGCACATGATCTTTACTTAACGCGAGCTATGTTTCTTCATGAACCGTCAGTCCTGGCATTCTTCTTTGTCGCTCATTAACCACTATTTCTGCATCTGACATTCAAAGCAAATTAAAAACTGGCACTGAAAACTCAGCTGAGAGAGTCATGTTGGAAAATATTACAGAGAAGTTATTAGGTTATTTCAAATAATGTGGCAAAGTTATTAGGTTGTTTCATACAATTTCCAGTGGCTGCAATACAGGGTTTCCGTATAAAAGTTGCTGCTTCCTTTTAATAACTTGGTGTACCTAAAGCTAGTGTCTCTAACCACATTACCACATGAATGTTTTAATTGTGTTTTAAGGAATAAACAAGATTATGTAGTTCACCAATATAAACTTCTACCTGCAGGCAGCCTGTATTTCTCTTACAGCCCATTTTTCTGGTTTGTACATCCTTTTGTCATAGGTGTCCAACTTCCCAAAAAAGAGCAAAAAGGACCACCTTATCAGGGCCACAGCTTGCACCATCATCACCAACACAACCTACCATTCACAGTGCAAGAAAAACAACTCTTCACACTAATGGATAAATTAAGATAGATAAGTTAAGCTATTTTAAGATTATTATACATTTAATTAATTTGTGAAATGGAAATCTTTCATATTAAGCACGGGCAACTGAGAATGATATTTAAACTATTTTCTTTTATTGTCTGTTAAGTGGGTTCATGGGCTGATCCACATCAGACCCACTGCAGCCATGACTTAGGCTAAACAGCAAAACTACAGAAGAAATCAATACAAAGAATAAGGAAAAACATACAGATAAGTACAGCTAAAAATACCATCTATGCCAAATTAAAAGTGCACTAAACTGTGTAAGCTAAATAGGTGCATCAAAACATGTGACTGGTCGTGACTAGAAAGGAATAAATGCAGCACCTTTCTCCAAAAAACATAATGGCTCTGCAAGAACACCACACTTCCATGGTTTAAAACATCCACATGTGTACTAGTGGGCAGGAAAGCCACTGTGTCAGTTAATCATTAAAAATTTTATTATGGGTAGAAATGCTTAAATAAGAATGTGAAGAAAATGTGGCTTCTGGTGCCAAAACAGTGATAATTAACTACACAAATGTAAATACCTTGCCTACATTAAGACAATCCACTTTGAAAGGCAGGTCAGGTGAACAATTCCCAACACACACCTGCAATAAAGTGAAGTAGCAGAGTTTTGTCAGGAAAGAGCCTCTGGAACTTTATACTTTATCTACATCCAAGCTATTCATGATATGCAGTTATGCCCAGAAGAAACAATGAAAGTAGCCTAATGGAGGTGCAGGAAAAGCAGGTCTCCAACCATCTACTGGGGTCTGTGAGACTCTTTCAACAAAGGTACACATCTTTATGCAAATATGCACCTTAAACACAAAAAGCTCAAAAGAAAATCAACTGCAACACAAAAGACAGGCAAATGAATCCATCTGAACAAAGATTACCCACACAAAGAGCTGAAGGTAGAAGAAAAGCTAGTCACAGTAGAAGGACCAGCTACCTACATCCAGTTAAGTTTTATGTATCTATCCTTTAATGACAGAGTTAGTCCCACTAGACTGACAAATCCTTTTCAAGGATACTCTAGGTGGTATTTGTACTGAATAGGGGAAATTTGTTCAGGGTACTGGGGAAGCTCCCCTACTCTTTTCACTAAATGCAATGGAATCTTTTACATCCACCTGAGTTACCACCAAGTCAAGCAGATATGCCCTCAATTTAAAATCTGAAGGACGGTATACCACTTAATGCTGCACTGTCGTGTCAATAAAAGAAAATGAATATTGTCACCTGCTGTAGGAATGCAACACGCTGCCTTATCTTCCAACATCGAAGTCCACTACTTGTTGAGTTACAGTTCTTGATATATCTGTTCACAACCCCTTCATAACTTTTATAATGGATCTCTGGAGCACTTAAGCTTTGCATACATCTTGGGGTGACCGTTACAAATGAAACAGAACATTACAGATGACGCTTTACTTACAATCTCCAAAATAGCTTTATTACCTGTTTAACTACAGTAGTCTAGTACAATCTAGGGTTTATATAAACTGAAACTAAGATAAAAGAATTACAACAGCATTCAATTAGGAACAGCATCCTAATCAAACAAACATTAGAAAAGCCCCATCCACACTGTATAAATCCTCTCACAAAAGTATAGGTCCCTCAGGAAAGCTACACCCAAATAAGAGGGCCCACCATACTCTATGGACACACTGGTCCATAATCTCTATTTGTTACACCAACTCAGATTTCTTTACCATCTTTAGAGAGGTGGCAATATAGTTCATTCTAAGTGATAGCTAAGATACACACTTCTCCAAAGAAGTTGTTTTAACGAAGTATACAAAACCATCTTCTGGAAGGAAAGAAGAGTTTGTAAGACAAAGCAAACAAGGAACATGTTTCTTTTCAAGAAATTTAATATGCCAAAAAGCAAAATAAGGATGTTGGTCCATTTTCCCAAATCTGAAATTCATTTAATCTCAGATGATGTGTGAAATCGGTTCTTTATAAATTGGAACTCAGTGCTGAGAAAAATGTCTTAAATATTTAAGGCCAAGGTATGCCCATCAGCTTCCAAAATGTAAAGTCAGTCAAAGACAGCTGGAATACGGGGGAAGAACCCAAGATTTGTCATTACAGGATCACAGCAGATTATTAGGGTAATGGCCCTGGGGCCCTTACAAGCCTAGCCAAGAGTTTATCTCCAAAAAAGAAACCTCAATCAATGCCTGTCACCCCTGTCATTGAGGGACACAGGTGGAACCCCTGGGACAAATTTGTGGTTTCCCATCCACTCATTAAGGTTTTGCTTGAAGAGGTCAGCGAGGTACTTCGTTTGACATGTATAGGGTGTATATTCCAGAGACAGGGCAGTCTTCTAAGATATAAACCTGTCCCTCCAACAGGTTTTGTTAATGTTATATATTAGATTTAAGCCTTTCAATCAGGTAATGTGTGAGGAGGTAGATTTGGGCATATGGAGCATCTCTAGTAGAGCAGGGTCTGAGATTGCCTTGTAGGCGAGACACAGATCACCTCTGAGCAATCTGTATGATACCGAATAGAATGATAGTGATTTGAGCCTGTCCACATAGGACAGGTGTTGGAGGCCATGGATTCTCTTTGTGAGGTATTTCTGTGGTCTTTCCAGTTGGTGCAGGTGTTTGGAGAGGTACGTACCAAACGGGGCATTGTACTCAATTACTGGCCTAATGAGGGAGGAGTACAGAGAGACAATAACCTCCTTTTTTCTGGATGCAATCCCTTTACTTATGAGATGAACCAAGTAAAAGGCTTTTCTGACCACTGCCACTACATGATGGTCAAATGTGAGATTATCAACCTGTGTACCCAGGTCTCTAACCACAGGTTGTGTGCTTAGGTGGGTGCCGTTTACGTGGTAATCAGTTGGGGCCATGTTTTTGCAGAGTGGTATGCCAATATATTTTTTTGCATTTAACTTAAAGCCATGACTTTGGCACCAGTCATTTGTTGCTGTCAGACCCTCTTGAAGTATGTTAACATCATTTGGGGAAACAATGACAGCACTTAATTTACTTCCCATTCTACAGACAACACTCCATTCAGCCCTTGCTTTTTCAGCCTAGGCAACCATCCAGTTACTTGCCTAACCTGGTTACCACAAGCCTGACTGCCACATTGATTAGCTTACTGGACTGTCTTGAGGAACAATGAGTACTTAAAACCTAAATAATGCTTTGTTGAAACCAGAGAGGGGAACATGTAGTGTCCACTTCATTTCTCAGTCACTAAAACTAACCTGAGTGACTGCCTTCCTTCCATCACTTAACTCCTATAGAAGTCTTGGCCATCTTTTAGCCAAACATTCTGACTTATCTAGTTCCAGGTAGCTATCTACACCTTATGCAACAGACACAAAACACTGAATGTAACCAGCAACCAAGTCTTAAAAGACCTGCCTGCTGCAAGACGTCTCCCCAGCTCCACACCCCGATAAAACATTATAACCACAATGCAAAGACATGATCTGCACAGATATTACAGGGTATAACAAAAGGTAAAAAAAGACAACAGAAAAGCAGTGGAATAGTGGGAAGTCCAAACCTACTAACATTCTTTATTCGAACAAGTGAATTACTTAATACAATATTAGAGACTTCCCGTGCTTTGGAACAAGATTCCAATCTACATTAGGCAGTGCTCATCGCTAACACTCTTCAATAGTAACCTTGACAAGTGGATGGGAGACAGAAAGTTTACCCCAGGGATCACTTCAATGGCTCTGCTAGACAGAGGAACAGGGAACTAATCTAAGGGGGCAGCGAAAGCCAACACATTCTGGCTAGGCTTATAAAAGCCTTTGGGCAGATAACCAAATACCTACCTATGAACCTATTAATTACTGCAATAACATATAACATAATAAAATATGGATTTGAGCTTTTGATGACTTTGCAATCCAGGGGATGTTCTTACTACAGCCTCAGAGAGTTTAAAGGGAAAATGCAACATGCAATTTAGCCTGTACTCAAATCTGTATGATGGACTGCTACGCACATAACACACTAGGAAAAACTTCAGCTAATAAAAGCAAAACAAAAAAAAATGTTTTCAGATGTGTTGCTGTTTATGGAAAATAGATTTGCATATTAGAGAAGATGCAAAGCATGGTGAAGGTAGGGGAAGAGATAGAGCATAGGAAAGTTTTTCACATGTCAAGCTGACTAGTGCCTGGGGCAGTGAGCCTCAGACGCTGAAATACACATACTGCAGCATGCAACATCTGTGGCTGTCCTCACCATAGAACTGCAACTGGAAGATATGTCGGTTCCTTTCCTACCTTTTGCACGACTATGAGGATGAGAAAAATGGGTGGTGAAGAATACAAAAATACTCAAGTTCACGGAATGGAGAAAGCATTTACTACTAAGGTTCCACTGCAAAAGAATTTGGTTAAAGAATTTCAGTCTGTAATTTTGCTGACACGGATGTGTTTTCGAATCTTGCCTTTGTCTTAGGGCTTGAAAAATATGTAATGTGGCTGGAAGAGGATCTGCTTAGTCTGCTACAAAGTTTAGGTCAGATGAAATGTAAGCAGTCAGGAGATGAAACTCTAGTTGTAACGAAAGGTTCCAGGCACTGATAGGCTGCAGAGGAGATAACGAGCGTGCCCACCACATATATAAGGTGCGGCCTGCAATTTCCTTCAGTGCGCCTGGGTGCGAAACAATTGAGTTATTTGTTATTTTAAAATAGAAGGATTGAATTGTTTATATATAATAACTTGCTGAAGTAAAACAGTCGTAGGTATGACCCCTTTTCCATTTGTTTGGAATTGTCCATTTATTGAATTAAGTGCTTAAATAGTTAATTGATTTACCAATTAGTTAATGAATGCATTATTAGTGGGTATTTAAGGTGTTCAGGAACCTCAGTATGTATTCTGTTACATCCGAGGAAGTAGCTAAAACGAAAACGCAGTGGAAAGGATTGGCGTTAATGTGTACTTTTTATCGTGGAATTTGTGTGTTCTTGGTTGGCGTGTTGCTGTGCTTTTATTGACTATTAAACAATTGGAGAAGAACTCGACTGCCTTATTTCCTCCACAAGTAATTCTGTTCTGCGAAACAATTGAGTGCTTGAAGAACCAGACTTAATTTGCTTTCATACTAATGTGTCTTATCACCATCAAAGTATTCCTTTCTTCTTTCACTTTACGGTAAGCAATATGGAATCCCCTGAGCCAGGTCTCAGGCACATGTGGTCAAAGTCTGCTTATTCCCAGGGATTCAGAAGGCATCCCTGGATTGTTGCACATCTGTCAAGACAAGAGTTCTCACTTGAGTTCACTGTTGACATAGTGTCTTTCAATGGGTGTGTCTCTGCTGTTCTCACAGGTTTTGAGATACTACTCCATCTTTACCTACACAGATCTCTGCCAAGGATGCCATGAGGATAGGTGCATACCTCAGAGCCTGCACACGGATGGTTTTGGCTGTCATGTAAATTTGCTTGGCTAATCCCAGTTGAAAGGCCTTGTCCATGGCTCGGAAAAGTTTGCTTAACCTTGTGTTTTTCTTTCAATTTCTCTAAATGACTTGGGCTTCTTATACTAGAACAGAAATGGACCCCATTCTTGAGTCAGGGTATGGTTATAGGTAAAGTAGTATTGCTCCAGTTTTGGTTGTTTGCCAAGATTGTACTTCTCAGCACACAATGTACCCAACTGATTTTTTTCTGTAGTTCATATGGAGTTGCACAAAAAATTAGTTTTTTATTAGCTCTGTTGCTCTTATTAGTGCTGGAACTGTCATGGTGTCTTCAAACAATGGTCTACTTTTTGCCGTTAATTCTGGTATTTTACAAGTTTGTCTTTCTCAGTTTATAAGACACAATCACAATTGGTAGGTGCAGCTATTTCAAAAATTACTGCTATTTTGTCCCCTTTTTTTGACTATATCGGATTTTCTTGCTACTACCTAAAGTGCTGGAAATGGATGATTCCACTTGATTGTAACTCCTACATTTCTGTAGGAAACTGCTTTGTGGTCCATATTTCCGATACTTGTATGCTGTAGTGTTTCTACAAACCTCGGTGGGAGTCTTGCCACATTGTTGTGGCTTTCAGTACACATACCATCAGCCATAAGTATATCACAACTAGCAATGACCTATGCAACTAGTTCTATTTTACAGAACCTGCATTTGTCTGCATCTCCACCCTTTTCTATACACTTTGTAAACCTACATGCATGCTACTGCATGTAGCCTACTGTCTTGAGCCAACATTATTAGTAATTTAAATTCAACTATCCCTAGCCACTTGTATATAAAATATTCATCAACATGTTCTAGGAGTTCTCTATAATTGCCACTATAATTGTGAGCTTTCCATTTTTCTGCTCCTGTTCTTTATACTATTTCTTTTGTTTTTAACCCTTTCTGTTGCTGCCAGATTTTCATTTACTTCTAATTTAATTTCCATTACCGCTCTTTTCTGAAACACTCCACTAATCTGAGTATAGAAGTCATCTTGGACTTTTCTTCTTGCCTTACAACTTTCATAATATTGGCATTAGATGATGTTCGTAAATATGTATGCTGCCCCACCATTAGCCAATTTTGAGGAGGCCCATACCTCCTTCAGACAAAGGGATCTATAATCTTGCCAAACACTGATTTTATATATTATTTGATGAGCACGAAGCACTTTTTTTCTCTTGTCCAACTGATCCAGTGCTTTCTAGGGCCAGTCAGTCACACCAAAGCTGTAAGTTAGGACAGGAAGTGCAAAACTAATTTACAGTTTGAACTTTACTGCTGGATGCCAAGGCATTTTTCAAAATTAGCTTTAATTTTATGCAGTATTTTTTTTACTAAGCTTTTTTTCATTTGTTCATGCTGCACCGATTACCTACCCTTAATGCATTCTTTAAAACTTATACATGTACTACTGTTCAAGTTTTTTTATAATACATTTCTGGTCCCAAGTTATTTTCTCAGTGCTGTAGTTTTTTTGAGATAAATGTTGCCTTTGCACATTTATTAAGTCCAAACATCTTTTTTATGTCTGAGAAAGGTTTAACCATTTGTAGTTGTACTTTCAGATGCCTGTCTGATGAGCTACAGGAATAGAAACCTTTTCAGTGTTCTTCTAAAGTTACATTTTTTCATGTCTATGCAAAGCAACAACTGACCCAGAACTGATCTTACTAACTGGGGTGGGGGTGGGGGTTGGGGGTGATCCTAAGAAGTGCATGCAGGCTTTCAAATCATTCACAAACAGTGTCTTTGAATGAGGATGGTTCCTCAAAGTTAATCTGTACCCCTAAATGAACAACTTAATGTGTTAAGGAAAAGACAAAACAGTAGTAGTGAAAATGAATCACCCTGGAATATCCCCCTTTTGGATTTTTATCTCTGACATAATTTGCCTTTATAGTGACTAATGTAGAGGTTTGCCACCGTTTCATAGTTACCACAATGTAACTGAGCAATGCAGGGTATATGCTAAGTAGCCCATAATCCAAGAAAGTGGTATGCTGCCAAATGCTTTTTTAATAATATATCCATGCCATATTTAGATAGCACACCTTTTACACTTCTCTTACGGATTTTTTAAGTGATGACCCATTGCTCCATATGACGTCCTTTTATCTTTTTGTTTTAGTGCTATAACTAGACTTTATTTTTCTAAGTAACTATAAACTGTCCGCATGAAGTCCAGTACATAATTTATACACTGTCAGAAGGGAAGTTACCAGTCTACAGTACTTTCTATATCTTGCCAGCTCACTCTGAGGTGGAGCATATTTTTTCTTATTGTTAACCAGATTGGTGTCTTTTGGGGATGTTGATATAAATAATTTTTACTCAAGGCTAAATTGTTATTCAGAGGTATTAATAGCTTTAGCCACAAGTTAAGTACTGCATCTGAACCTGATGTTTTCCATTTAGGAGCTTTTCTTAGTTCTGTCTAAATTTCTTTGACTGTTACTTCATCCCATTTCATATATTTTGCGTCAGAGCCTTTTTTTTTTTTTATAACCCTTTTATACATACAGCATCTTTACGCCCAACATGATCTTCATAAAATATACTGATTTTTTCTTTTTAGATGGTGCTACTATTACTTTTGTTTTGCTTCCAACGTCCCACAAAATGAGTATGGCTCCCAGAAGGATCTTTAAGGGCTCCAATTTTAGCAAGTATTATAAGACTCTTAGGTTAGTCAGACAATGGACAGAGCCAATGCAAAGCCTTTTGTACCTCCTCTTTAGTTCATTTGTGGATGTAAAGCAGTCATCCAGTAGGAAAACATCCTTCTGATCATGTGCTGGGCAAATATTAGTACCAAGCAACTGAGATACTGGGTGCAGTGGTAAGACTAAGTGACAAAGAGGTGAACACAAAGTGCTCCTGTCCTGCCTTGTACCACAGAAAATGGCTGCACGCCTACTGACTGGTGACAAGTAAATGGAATCTCTCAGATTCTGCACGACCAGCACAGCACTTAGTAGGGGGGGGGGCTGCTTCAAAAGTCTATGATGGGCCTTCAGAAACCATCCTTTTTTAAGACTATGACCAAAAAACAGGAACAGAAACATTTTCAGTGTCCTTCTAAAGGTAGAAACTGATCCAGAATTCATCCTGTTTGAGTATCAAGTGCAGGGAGGCTTTAAAATGTGTTTTAATCACCCTTTCTCATTTGTCCACATCTAGTCAGAACTATTGGTTTTAAACCATTAACTTCTTCCCAAAATATGTGTGCGCGTGTGCGGAACAGTATAGTCAGTACTGTCCATAAGCACTACAGGCAGGTAGAAATCTCCCTCTATCCTCCTACTTTGCTGCTTACCTTGCCTCTAGCACCTCTTTCTCAAAACATCTTCTGTCTCAATTTAACTATCTTAGACCAGGTTTACAAAAAAAAAAAAAAAAAAAAGGCCACCACCTCTTGGGTTGATGTCATTGCATGTTGGAAGTGGTGGGTTGAAAAGCAGTTTGATTGGTTCCATAGTTTATTTAAAATTGTTAATGGGGTACAGCACTTATCCACCTGAATCAGTTTCATGCTCAGTATAGACTGCAAAAAAGCACACACCATAAGTATCAAACATGAATTGCATAACAGAGTTAGTAAAATTAAAAAAAAATCTCAGATGATTATACAAGATGAAAATGAGCAGAGTGAAAAAGGGAAAAGGTAAGCAAAGGGCTAGGATTATGTAGAGAAGGAACATTATTTGCCATTACTCAGTTTAATACTAAGAGAAGCAGATACAATAACAACTGTAGTTGAACAAAAGGAGGGTGTATATCATTGGAGAAATTAGTTTTGAGGGAAGGAAAGTATAAGATATGGCTAAAGTGAGCAACTGTAGCAGTAACACGTCACAAAAAATATTTTTAAGAAAGGCGAAGGATAGAGAAGCACATTTTCCTTTTTTTCTGGTTTCTTAAAATGTCCTGAGGGGGCCAAACAAGTCCTAGACAGTTCTGCCTCATCACCTGGGAGGAGTGGACCAAATCCAAGCAAGCCTATGGTCAACCACCACCATTACTGCATCCCCATTTTTAGGCATAGATCACATCATGGCAACATTAAATGATGTTTCCACACCTTAAAAGCTATGTGGCTTGATCTATATACTCAGTCCCATAAGACTTCATCAGGGATTTCACTTATCCCACCCCTCATTTGTTTGAGATGTCTTTCTGGCACTTAATCGTGTATGTGACAACTTCCAACTCTAATGGCAAGTGTAAATGTAGCAATAGTCCAATACCATGCTTTATGTAAAATTAGATGCAAGTTTTGGAGTCAGTTAAGATCCCATGAAGCATGTAGAGAAACCACTGTTAATCAATGACTGGATTAATGTGAAAACATTTCAGGTACCCTACACTACAGAGACTCTTGCCTAATTTTTCAGGCATTGCAAGTTGGGAGTGTGGTGCTAGGAACATGCTCTCAGAAGTATTTTAATATACGAGAAATAGCCATTGTTCCAGGCTCTTAACTACCAAGGAAGTCTATGTACCTTCTATGCAACTTTAAGACCTCCTTTGACCCTCACTTAAATTGACTCCTCATACAATGTAATGCTTCCCCCCTTCCTTTGAAGGACAGTCTGATGATTTTTTTACTTTCTTATTTACAGTGTAACGTACTGGTGAAGATACTTGCATGGAATATTCCAAGATTTCCTCATCTAGCTTTGAATCCAAGATACCTGGGGCTGGATTTCCTCTCTACTATGGTTGGTGAAATCATTCCTGATGCAGACAGTTGGGCCACGTGAAAGCTGATCGTGTACCACATAGCCACATATTCCTTAGCAAACCTTTTGCAGATGAATGGGGTAAAGGTTGGGACAGGCTTCCACTGGGTAGGCACCCAGCCCTTACACACTGGTCATGAAGTTTGAAAGTTCTACAAGCAAGAAAAAATATATCCAGAATTAAGAATGAGCCTTCAGAAGGCTCTCAAACTAGGATGCCAAGGACTTCAATTGCAGAACCAATCCTCTGAATTAGATGAAAGCAGACAGATGATTTTCATAATCAACTGAAAACCGGCATCCAACCTACTGGCATCTTACTTCTGGAAAGGTATGACTGGAAATAAGCATTAATCCTACTGTCAACTTCCAAGCAGCCTACAACAGGCAGACATAAAGCTGCATTAGCTTGCAAGACTGTGGGTGGACAAGGTACTGCCGAACTAGATCGAATGCCATCAGGCCTCTGTAGGACTGGCAGGATTACTATTGCATCTTCTCTGATCACTGGTTCTTTCTGTTTTTTCCTCCATCTTCCTATGCTTACATTTCTTTCAGGAATACTTTGCTTGCTATCTCTTGATGAAGTCTCTCCCTGCTGAAGTACAAGTAGACGACCTTGTGCCTTAACAAGGGTCCAAGGATAACAAACCCTACAAAGTAACATCTACTGAAATGCAGTGCCTGAAAGAGGGTGTTGTGAAGTCAGCCATAAACAGTGTCAGTTTTCTGCCGTCTTGCTTGTTGTTTTTTTTTTTCCTTTTCTAGACACATTGTGGGCCTTGCAAATCGAGTAGTCCACAAAGAATAATAGAAGTCAAAAATACACAAATTCAAAAAGGATTACAGATTGCGCACTTATTTTTCTCTAAGGTGTCTAGAAGGGAAGGATGGTTAGACATGCTGAAGAGCAATAGCTTCACTTGGCAAAAAAACTGTAAATGACTACAAATGCATGGAGGGCTTTCTCATTTGGTCATACATCTAATCAGCATGCTAGTGAGCTCTGTCATAAGGAGTTCAGTAAGCTCTGAAAGTCTGGCTAGACTGGAGTACACCCACCTAGGAATAATTCCCTTAGATAATGAATAACTGTGCAGAATGATACGTATGATGATCACCATAAATTACTGGTCTTGTGATAAAGAGCAATATGTGCAAAATGATTCAATCTGTCATGAAAAATTCATTAGATATGAGCACTGCATTACACAGGGAAATTTGTCTTAGAAGTCCTCAACACAGGCATAGGGCCAGATTCCAAAAGACACACACTTGCTGTAAGTGACTTACTTTGATGCAAGGTCCATCTATAAAGCAGACTTGCACCAGAATAAGTCTTTTAGAAGCTGGCTCATGCTGTCACCAAGAACACTGTTGATGTAACTAACTGATGTTTCTGGACTTGGTCTCTGTCTGAAAAAAATGTAAATCTGCAGTCATAAGAAGCAGGATGATGAAGGGACTCATGAAAAGCAAACCAACTGTCCATTCAGTAAAAATGCAAAATTGAAGACTGCATCCTCGAGTGCACCACTTAATATTCACAGTAATTTGCTCTCAATATTTTACTATTATTTCTTATCTGGTCGAACAGCAAACAAGTGGGATAAGGCACAGTTTGGCGCATGACCCAATCTGTCACAATAGTGTCTCACTTTATAGGTATCATGCCATTTGGTGGTAGTTCTCTGTATGTTCAATACCCTCAAATTAATGTAGTAAAATTATATATACTTTGCTTTATCAATTCCCCCTTTTAGTATGAAGACAGTACCAATATCCCTTTTTCTTTCTGCTTTTATTTTTTTTGTTTTTTTACCTCATCTTTTTAGTGTTAAAAACTCATCAAGTTAAAAACAAACTTCACAATTCTAAATCTATATTTTATTCCTCGATTTGTGGACCGTTTCATACTAGCTTCTTTCTAAAAGGGGCATGAGCTCAGAAAATAGTGCTTTTTGTGAAAGCTGCTGTACTAATATAAAAGGTGATATCAGTTTGCTGCATAAATGTGCTCAGCTGCTTTTCTGCACATGGTTAAATCTGAAATGAAAAAGTGAACGTGGTAAGAAAAGGTCAGAGTAAGCAAAAAATACATTTAAGGCACTCTGTTATACTTTCCCAGCAATGTATGAGAGCACACACTGCTGTAAATATCACACAGTACTGCAATTTTCAGGTTTAGACTTATCTGCCCTCTCAAAGATGATTCCAGTAACGTAGTAGTTTATGTAAACAAACTCTTGAAGTGCTTAAGCCAGAAGATAAATCAGTATCAGTAATGATACAATATTGTCTGTTATCTGTAAACACGACCACCAGAAAACACAATGCATTTGGAAAACACTATTCACTTCTTAGTTGACAGACTACAGTAGCTTTGTATGCCATATGAGAAAATATAACACACAGAATCACATACATGTATGCTGTTTTAGAAAACAGAAAAAATACATTATGGCTCTACGCTAGGGAAAAAGTGATGAAAAAGTCAAACTCAGAGAAACTGCAGAGGAACAAGTACAGAATTAGAAGGTAAGCATCACACGTGGCAATGAAATCAAACAGTACCAAAGGTGCCAGTGCTTAATTTTACAAAAAATAGTTTAGATGCAACTGTAAGCATGAAACATGGTCCACACTAAATTAATTATCAAATAACATTACTGAACTCGATGCATTTCATCAGTCTGGCATTCATTTCTCCTGGACTTGCAGATGAGCCTTTGATGACCTCTTCCACTGCACATAATGTTAACAGCATATAGCACATGGAATAAAAGAATTGCACTATAAAACTCCTAGCATAAAATGTAACTGACCTGGCCAGTACCCTTCACGGCTTGACTCTGTGAAGCACTTCTGGAGTACTACAGGCTGAAGTACAACTGTAGATGAAAGAACACTGTAAAGATGAATTGAGTGCTAAACAGTTCTAACACGAAGTAAGACGGGATAAAAAGATAACCAGGCTCTATATATATATATATATATATATATATATATATATATATATATATTATATATATATATAGGCATGTCAATATGCAGAAATTTTTTGTATGGTCTTTCAATATATGTAATGTTCATCATAATTAGTAGTGATAACCTAAACCTATCAAATAAAAAGGTAAGTCGCTAGGTCTGAAAAATTAATACAAGACAGTGAAACCAGACAAAGCAACACATCACTTAGCAGTCTTCTGAACGTCTTACATCCCTATAGCACTATTTTCAGATTTACCAGTCACTGCACATCTTGTACACTGTGTGAACCTCTCTCTCTCTATATATAAATTTACACGTGTGTGTACGTATTTGTATATACATGTATACATACGTATAAAAGTGTATAAGTATATGTGTATGTATTATACATATACAAGTATGTGTGTATGTATTATACATATATACGTATATATTTATGTATACATATATACCTATACACACAGCTATGCACACAGATATATATATATATACACATATATACATATATATATATATATATACATACATATATATATATATATATATATATATATACATACATATATATATATATATATATATACATATATATATATATATATATATATATATATACACATACATATATATATATTACACACACACAACATGCAATCAATTCATAAAGTGGTACAAATGTTCTGAGAATTAAAAAAGAATCTTCTGCGACTATGTCAAGAGCGGTCACTGCTGTTCTGAAGCATCCTCATTATCTTTGTTTTAAAAGGGAATTTAAACAGCTATGCTAACTTTAGAGATATCTATGTCTTCTAGTATGTAGCAGCATTTCAGCTGGAATACTATTACTACTACAGATAAAGGGCACCCTCATGTGGATTCTACAAGTAATGCACACATACACAAACACCGAAAACTACAATGTAAATAAGCTACACGTCAACCCACAGCAGAAATACATTAGCATGTGTCAGTATTTTATTTCCAGTTTCATTTCAACTGAAGCCTAGATATCACAACATTAGAAAGCTTATTCTCAAAGATTAATTATTGCCCAGCACATTTCACTTCATTCTTACATCGCCATTATTCCTGTAACTTACACTTAAGTGATTTGCTGATGTTTCAATATACATAATGGCATTTGATGAGTCAAGTACCACAATGTATTTTCCAGCTTGCCCTTCCTAACTCTTAAGGGATGTCTGTTAATAAACCAACTTTGTAAATTTTTTATTAAACCATGACCCAAAAAATTTTAGCTTTTCTATTTGTGATGTTACCATAGGGTAATGTGAGCTACGTCCATAGACATCAATGGGGCACCTTTGCGCATGTGCTGGTGTGCCCATTAAAGTATATGGATGCAACAAATGCTTTTCCTATGCCTGTGTCACTGAGGGTAAACTTCCTTGTTTTTCCTCAGTGATAGTAGTGCACAGAAACTGTAAATTTTAAAACTAATTTTGTACAGGAATGGGTAGATCAAAATGTTTCCCGATGGGGGGAAAGTGCTGCTGTTTTGTAGTTTATGCACTATGCGCTGTAGTGCTAACATATGTTGAAAAGCATCATCAAATTACACAATAATCTTTGGTTATTATATACCCCCCCCCCCCCAAAAAAAAAAAAAAAAAAAGAGCAGTCCCGGTCATGTTTCCAACCGGAGAAATAACTGAAGAATTGTGCAGAATTATATAAATGCACTAACTTGAAAATCCAGTGTCATTTACCACACAATCCAGTCCTCTAGCCAAGGTACCTCAGCATACATATTACCAAATCATATCTCAACAAGATGAGCCTGTCAGAAATTAGTTGTTGTCTGCAACTAGTTAGAACAACTGTATACAGAAGCTCTACAATTTTAAACGTTGTAACTGCAGTACGTGCAAATATGCTTAGATTTTTGTTAGTAGTCAGCATGGAAGAGGCAAATCTCCTAAGGAGCTAGAAAATGCAGAAGATAAATATCTTGTATATTATGATCTTTTGCAAGTATTCCAAGTTAAATGAAGTATGTCATTTTAAAACCAGTGCTGAAGAAATGTCTGAATGACCAACTGAAGGTGAATTTTACCTGTCCCCTGTTCTGAGAATTGTTTTACATTAAAGTATTATTTGTCATTCTGAATAGATTTAACTCATGGAGTTTCTTTAAAATTTTGATTACAACTGTAGCAGGAATGCAGGGAGAAAGAAAGCTTTGTTCCTGATGAACCTGCTATGAAGTCTGACTGCAGTTTGATCATTTCCTTTTAAGACAAAACTGCATTTGCCTATCCGCCCTTCACTTAACACCTCTAGGGGTCCTTCATTTTTAGTTTAATGCAGGCCTATGTTCAGCAGCTTGAGATCCTTATTATACTTCAACACTAGTTAGTTTAGTCTAGTTGTAAAAGTACCAGTTTTCACAGCATGGAGATTTGTGTAATCTTCTGTGGAGATTACTTGGAAATATCTTTCTACCACCAAATTTCAACACATATCACCTACACATATCTCATTACTTGACTCATAGACTTATCTTGCTTATCACCTTCTGTCTCTGTACTGTATCTTTTAAAAATACTGATCTTTTTACATTTCCTTTGTCTTTGTATAATCACACTGTATATTCATTTAATATGATATCATGCACTCATATTGTATGTCTGTATGACACCTCTGTTACTTGTTTTAATTATTACATGCATCTAACAAGTTAAGATTTGTATAATTTACTGCTGGAGCTTTTCTCCCCAGGGCTCCAATGAAAATGGGCTACCTCAGCCCAGTGGACTTTCCGGTAAACAAATGCCAATAAATAATTTTAAGACAGCTGTTCTAAACATTCTTCTGCTATCCTTTTTAAGGAACAGCAAGAATGCATGGGCAAAGGGTGTTGAAATCATATAATGAAAGTGTTATGTATAATGTGCACAAATGCAAATTGAGCACTAGAAAAAAAGACATACACAATGAGATGATCACTGTATGAAGATTAATACAGGAAACTCCTCTGTTATCTAGACAAACAGCAATATGCCTTAGATTTGAATCTGCTGCCCCTGCTGAACTACAGCTGATAACCAGAATACTTAGAACTGGGTACTGGGAACCTTCAAGAGAAATGGCACTCTCTGGACTTTCTTGTTCTGTGGAAGAATTCAAAAATTGGTTCCATGCTTTGATCTAAGCAGAGACCAAAAATGCCAGCAGGTTATGTGTAAAGAGACAGTTACACAATACTTTGGTATCAGTTCTTAGTTTCTGACAAGCTCCCCTGCAATAAGTGCAGGTCACTCTGAGGAAGAGGAAATGTACTAACTACAATGGAGAATGAGGCAAGACAGGAAAAAAAAGTCTCTCTGCAGTGGAATGCACACAGGAGGCTGCATGCCTACTTAATGACCTTATTCTGATATTGACACCCACCGATGCAGTTAGTTCCAACATTAAAAGGTTCTGAAGTACATTTAATGTTTGCCACAACAATACTTGCGTCGTCAAATTTGCAGTATGGTAGCTAAAACCCAAAAGTCTGATGCATTTCAAAACTGGTAATATAAACAAGGCTCAGGTCTCAAAAATGTACAAATGCACAACAGAGTATCACTTACCTTTGAATGAGTAATGGAGAGTGTGTCCACCCAAACACGCCAACCACCCCATTCGTACTTGATGGCGTGGTACAACAAGATTCTAAAGATGGCATACACCATTTCTGTTATCTTCTGTTCGTCTGAGTTCTTAGGAGTAATGTAACACAAAGAAAGCATCCATTCCTGCCACACAGAACACTGCAACAAGCTCCTATTGAGAAAGTTACAAAAAATTCTCGTCAGGAAACAAATAATGATACAGACAAAAACATTTAACAGATTACTCATGACTGATTTTTTTTTTTTTTTTTTTTTTTTTTTTTTTTTTTAAGACTTAAAGCCTAAGGTAAATAAAAAGGAAATGTACACAGTTGTCATACAATATTTATTCATCTGGTAAAATGTAAGCAGTTATTTGCAATGGGCTGCAAGGAAATACTATTATGAGAAAGAATATGCCAGTGCTTGATACTATTTGTTTACAGCCCATTACTCTAAAAATTAAATTAGACATTCCACAGACAGAACTCAACATTGCTTGGTACTCTGAATCCTAAAATAAAAAATGTTTTGCAGTAGCTTATGCAGAGATCACGTCACTAGAGTCTGGCATTCTTTTTGTCATATACCTGATGCAATGAATCAGAAAACAGGAATAAAATTATGATTTTATGGACAACAGGGCTTGTTCACTGCACTAGACACATAATTCAGGCTCTCTTCCTTCAGCTTTGTTACTATTAGTCTCAGCTGGTTTTACTCACACAGAGCTTTCCTTAGTTCTTCTTCATCCTAGTCTTTAACCCTACAACTCTCTCAGTCTTCAATTGTTCCCCCACCACCACACACTTTTTCCTCTGGTTAATGTTTTTATCCTTTTTGCAGCCTTTTTTACCCATTACAGCAACAGCCCTTAAAACTGGAGTGCATTTATCACAGCCTTCAAATCCAGTATTATGATTTGTTATATTTCTGACGTTTGTGATACAGTACCACTGTATAAGTCTGTCTTGTTCTGTTGCTGATATCAGCTTTCTTCGGTGATTTAATATACTTTGATTTACCTCTCAGTTTCCCATCACTAATTCTCTCTCCATACTATCTGAGAAGTCTGCTTCCAGTCATACGATTCTATTATAATGCACAAGGGTACTCAGTTCTATTCATGGATCAATTCCTTCTGTACATTATTTGCACTTTGTATCTTAAACATCGCTGTGTTCTTCCCTCCACTCAAATATATTACATTTCATCTCCCTTCTTTTTTGTAATATAGCATGTAAAGCCAAATTACAATTTCAGAAACCAGGACAGCTTCCATTTCAAAGACCTCGATTTTACCTTAGCTGCCACAGAGAAAACATTCGGCAAAGTTACTCGTCACAGCTGGAATGCTTTGCCACAAAACATGCAAAATAGTGACAGGCTTCCAGTATTTCACAAACTGCTAAAATCTCACCTTGTATAAAGGTAAATGGTACAAATGCTGCTGTCTTAGGGAGCCCAGTTAAATCTGCAAACACTCCACTCTATATATTTGAAACCCTTAAAGGACTAGTAATGGTTTTGACAACTATTTTGCATCTCAAGAACTCATTCCATGAAAGCTAACTAATGTTGAAAACCTGTAAACATTTGTTTTATTAGTTAATATACTGGAGCACAATGACCAACATGATTACATTTCTTTTTGCTCTGTTTCTCAGTAAATGTATTTCTTACTGTTCACATTTACTAGGCAATTTATACTGGTTATGGGTAAACTAATTGCTTAGCTAATAATTATGTCTGTATCTACTTTATTATGTATTTGTATACTCTGTCCTTGTTCATATATACACAGTCATAAGTTTATTGTTGCCATTTGGCACATGTCATGACTGAAAATGGTGTGTTCACGTCCCGTTTATTTACAAGGTTAGCAAAGGAAATAAAATGTGTGCATATACACACACATATGCACATCTCCAACCCTGTCCATACAATTAATTGATCTATGTTTCTTTAATTCTAGACACTGTTTTGTTACTGAAGTCTACGATAATGTAAGCTAGCCCATTAAAATACAAACGGGAACTCAAATGCACAAATGTTCAGGAGCCAAACAGTCAACCATGGAAGTAAATTTGAGCAGGTGTGTGCAAGAGCTCGCCACTTCTTCATTGTACCATCTGGCATAATGTGGGAGGAACAGCAACCATTCATTAAACTACATAACACCATTTAAGTTTTTTGGGAGTGGATAAACACACCTCACCAATAATATTTATTTCCTTGTATCTTACACAGAGCTGCAATAATAGCAGCAGTGAAGCATGATGAAACACTACCAGTAATAAAAAAATGTCCATCACCACTGGACTACAGTGGCCTTGGAATAAATTTATGTAGAGATGGGCAAGGCAAGTTCCCCACAGTGCTGGTGCTAGACTGCAACTTATGATACCATGTTTGTATACACACACATGTAGATATATATATATATATATATATATATACACATACATACACACACACACATATATACATATATACATACATATATATATATATATATATATATATCTAGACACACACACACATATATATATATATATATATATATATATATATATATATATATATATATATATATGATGCATATATACATTATATATAAAACACTAATATTCATGATAAAGTCAGTTGCGAATGAACTCACCTTCTGTTTTCTCTGCTGTTATTAAAAAGTTTAATCATGTCGGAGATGAAGACTCTGCGGACTTCCATGGTTTCTGGACTCTGATGAGAGTTACGTAGCAGAGTTGCTATTACTTTAAGTATTTCTATAATTATCGTACAAAAAAAAAAAACGGGAAAATATTAGGAGAGCTGTAAAAATTAGTTATAAGAAGGGTGAATACATAAAACATACAAGCATACAACTAAATGCAAAAAATATAGTAGGAATCAGAAAGCACTATATACTTTATAGTGTGACAATTCATGATTGGTGATACTAACTGTGCAAATTAATATGGTCTTTTTCTGTCTAATTTGGCATTCAGCAAGGCTACAAAAGGAACTGATGTGCTTAGATGTGAAAGATTTGACAGTTCTGATGCAAGCAGCAGAATGACAGAGAGCATTACATCACTGCTGAATAGTTTCCTTTGAATCCCACCCCAATTTAACTATACACTTGGAAGTTTGCTCCACCCTCTCCCAGACTGGTACTGCAGGTGCTCTCCTTGATGCAGGCACTGACACAGAGACACAACATATTAATCTCTACAAGACAAAAGTCTTAAGAAAAGTTACCACATCATGAGTCACTCCTTAACTTCAACACATTCACATCTATAGGGTAATGGTGACTGTTTTAATGTAAACAGCGCATACTTGTACCACAGTTCGGCACCTGTCATGGTTTCAGGCACACAGCAAATTGTGGTGGTGTGATATTTGCCAAAGGCACCATTATCCCCAGAATAATTTCCCATGACCAATAAATTGAATAAAGAGGTCCAATCTTGCCCTCTGATGACCATGAAAAAGTTCTAAATATGTTAGCTGAATTGTCAAAAAAAAAAAAAACTCAGACCTTTATGTTGGTGGATGTCAATTATCCAACTACTAACTGGAAACCCTATACTACTAATGTTTTGCATGCCCAATGATTCATTTTTCTTAATTCAACAAAACAAGCAGTAAACTTACCCAACAGAAATCTTAGCTCATGCGTTTAATGGAACCTCCTCATGTTTTTTCTCCTTCAGCCATACTCACTATTAAGCTTTCCCTAACTGGATTTGGCCTATTTATTCCTCAGTAGTGAGGACCTCTGTCTTTCAGATCTGCTAGGGAGTGAACTGTTCAAATGGGCATCATCTTAAACAATGGAGGATTCATGGTTTCACTGGTATCCCAGCACTGCTAGCTTTATAAAATTAGCCTAACCGCCCTCCTGTGGGGGTGAGCTACCCAAATCAAGGACCCAGACCACCTTTCCCAAGTGATTATGTGCTCTTGCCCACTTGCTGACGAGAATCAGCCCCCAAAAGCCTACTCTGAATTGTCCCTTCCCTGAGGATACTTGCAGAAGGTATGCGTCTTGCTGCATCCTAGCTTCTCCCAGAAATACCCATCCTTTCCTGTCTGTGCAGTGAAACACCTGCCTCACTAATCCAACTTCTATCACCTAGGCCATAGTAAAGTTCACAAGTTCAGAAGAGGCTACTTAGGCTAATGGCCCCAGGGCCTTTACAAGCCTAGCCATGTAAAAAAAAAAAAAAGTGTATCCTAATTTACCCTAGTTAGATGGTAGTTGTTAGCAGAGCAATTCTAAGATCAGTACCGACTACCCCTGTCCATGAGGAACATAGATGCCACTCCTGGGGTGAAATTTACTGTCATCCATCCTGTCAAGGTTGTGCTTAAATAAGGTCATTGAGGAGCTCTGCTTCATGTGAAGTGGGAGCTTATTCCAGAGAAGTGGCAGTCTCTGGGAGATATAGCTGCATCTCTAACATGGTCTGTTAATGTCACAGGCTAGGTTGAGATGCCTGGAGAGAGTTACTCTTGTCCCATGTCATTTGCAGATGGCTATCATTTCCATTAGGTTAGAGTCAGAGTGTGCTCTGTAGGCCAGGCACAGATCGCCTCTCAGCAGCCTGTATGACACAGTACAGTGACAAGGCTTGCAGTCTTTTAACGCAAGTCATGTTTAGCAGGCTCTGGATTCTCTTGCTTAGAGACCTCTGTGGTCTCTCCAGTTGCTGCAGGTGTCTGGTGAGATACATACAGAAGGAAGCACTGTACTCAATTAATGGTATGATAAGGGTCACGTACAGTGAAGTTATAACCTTTAGTCTTGGACGTGATGCCCTTATTTATCAGATGTGCAATGTAGAAGGCTTTCCTTACCACTATGGGCACATGGTAATTGAAGTTTAGATTGCGATCAACCTGTGTTCTCTGCATACCCTTGGGTTTGAGCTTAGAGGAGAGATCTCTCTCTCATAATTAGTAGGGGCTACTTCTTTGCCAAAGGGTATAATGAGACTTTTTTGCATTTAGTTTTAGTCCGAAACTTTGGCACCAATCATTTGAGTCAGCCTCTTCTGTAATATGTTTACATCAATGGGGGATTCAATAATTGAGCCCAGTTTGCAGTCATCTGTAAACTTGGTGAGCCACAGGCCATCTACTTTCGCCTGGACCTCATTGAAATAGATTCCGAAACAGCAGAGGGTCCAGCACAGATCTTTGTGTTACCCCAATGGTAACTGGTCTACTGGTGGAGGTGGATTCCCCAACTTTGACAGTGTGCGTTTTGTCAGTGAGCCAGCTGGTTACCCATCTAGTGACGTATGGGTTAATACCCAGCTGGGAGAGTTTTTCAAGGATTCCTAAGTGGGATCCCAGAGTGGGGGATTGTGTCAAAAGCCTTGGCTAAATCAAGACATGCAGTATGTACTGCTTTGCTCTCATCCAGGGCTTTGGTGACATTCTCAAAGAAGTCCACCAGGTTTAATAAGAAAGATCTACCCCGATGAAACCAAACTGGGTCGGGGTCAAGAGCTTGAAGGTTGCCTGTGTCCTTGTTGATAAGGTCGAAGATGATTCTTTCCATGGCCTTGCAGATAATAAGGCTGATTTGGCTTATGGGTCGATAGTTTCCTGGGTCAGTTCGTGGACCCCCTTGAGCAAGTGGATTACTGTTGCTGTTCTCCACTCTGCCATAACAAAGCCAGTTCTCAGCTATGGTTAAAGAGTGTCAAGTGTTTCTGCTAGGGCTTGTTTTAGATTGCTTAGAAAGCAATCTGGGATGTTAAATGGTCCCACAGAGGTCATGTTTTTAGCCTTGGAGAGTGCCTGTATGACCTGTTCTTTGTCGAGGACTGGTGTTAGGAATGCACGGGGGTATGGCAGGTGGGGGTGGTGAAATTATTACCAAATCTGTCATCTAGCATGCTGTCAATTTCCTCAGGTTCACTGTGAGTGGTACCATCTATTAAGTTTGGCACACAGCTGGGCATGCCCTTTTAGGTTTTGGATGTAGCTAAAGAATGCTCTATGGTTGTATTTCAGTAGGGATGCTAATTTAGTCTCAACTTGCCTTAGAAGCCTTCACAAGATGAATTATTTCCTTGCTCAAGTTGTGGAAGGGTATTCTTTCCCTGTTGAGCAAGTTCCCTCTTGTTCTTGGATATCAGTTTCTTTCTTTCATTATATAACTTACAGTCTACCAGGGTGGATTGTTTTTTTTCGGGAGGACCTGGTTCTAGTCCTGTGAGGTACAGCTGAGTCAATACATCTGTTTAAGTGGCTATTATAGGGCATTTGGGTACTCTTCTGCATAGAGGTCATTGTTGGCTGTGTTAGCAGAGGCTTTTACACTTTTTATACCATCACTTAGTACACTATAGATTGCTTTGGAGAAATTTTTCAGTTTTTTATGTGGGGATGTCAGGTCTGATCTTTACTTCAAACGAGACTGATTTATGGTCTGACCTTACCAGGGAGGGCAACACAGTGAGTAGTGCACTGACTCCCTATGTTGATGAGCACTAGGTCTAGGACATTTGATCCCCTTGTAGGGGTGCAGACCAACAATTACAGGGCATTTGAATTAACAAAATCCAGGAACTTCAAAGCAATCATGTTTGTGCTCATGTAAGTCATCCAATCAATGGAAAGATAGCTGAAATCTCCCATGACCAACATGTTTGGCTGTATACTGAGCGACTAGCAAGTCTAGGTAGGAGGTGTGCGTTTCCTGGTTAATGGTGGGGAAACTGTAGCTAGCGATGACGTCATAGGGTATTTTGCCTATAGTTATTTGGACCTGGAGTAGCTCAAGAGTGTTGTACTGTTTTAAGAGTCTTGATGTGTATTTGGATTTAATGAAGATGGATACACCTCCACCTTTGTTTCTTTCATGCTTATTTTGAGGTCTGAATGTGTGAAAGGCATCGCAGCCTTGTATAACCAGGGTGCTTTCTGCAGCCTTGACCCAAGTCTCAGTGACTGCACAGATGTCAGCATCTTCCAAGGTGAGCAGTGCTTCCAGTGAGTGCAGTTTACTGTTAAGGCTCCTAGCATTAATCAGCATTACCTTAAGTGTCTCTAGTGAATTTCTTTACGTTTTGTTGTTTTGACATTGCCTAAAAAAGGTTCTATGGAAGCATCTGTCAGTATCTGAAAGCCTTGTGGAGACAGGTGAAGGCCATCTCTGGCACAGCAGCTTGGTCTCTCGACCACGTCTTCCCAGGCTGTCAGATACTGGATCCCCCTGGAGTGACACCGGAAGCTAAGCCAATTACTGAACTCAATCATTTTTTGTCTGAATTGTGGTATTATCCTAGGTGAAAGTAGAATGTTGCATATGGCTAGGGACACACCTGCTGGGACGCAATCTGAAAGTTCAGTCATGTCTCGGTTTATATATAGTCCAGAGAGGCAAGTTTCAAGTTATTCACTCCCATATATACTATGACAGAGTCATAACGGTAACTGTTGTAGAGTGACTTGAGTGCGTTCATGATTTGATGGATCCTGGCACCTGACAAGCAGCTGACAGTAATCCGTTCTCTTCCAACCTGGTGAGGGAAATATCTGTGCATCTCACTACTGAGTCGACTATGACTAGGACATTAGGTTTTGAGGTGTTTTGCTTTAGGGGTCTTAATTGTTGAGATACTAATGTGTATGTTATGTGTAGAGATGGATTCTGTTTGTGTACCAGTATATGTAGGCTGTTTGTGCTTGGGAGGTCTCTGGTCTTTTGGTAGGCTCTCAGTGAGTACCTCTGTGTTTGTGGCTGTGTGTGTCTTGACCTTATCTTGTGTAAGTGGAGAGGTGTGTGGGCTGACAACCTGTTTGATGTCTTATTTATTGCTATGTGAAAGCACTGATTCTACTTTCACAGTATATTTACATTTCTCACATACTATATTTGTTTGCTTTAGGAGCAAGTGGTGGTCAGTTTACAAGAGGCAATTGCTACATTGCCTCAGGATGCCCATGTCAATCAGGCTGGCTGGAGAAATGTTAAGAAATCGTATCTCCATAGAAGCAGGTAATTCTAGAGTACTAATTTCTGAGAGGGCAAATTAGATCAGCTACTACTCTCTGATTAACAAAGGGACTTGTTTTATAGAATATCAAGGATGGAAAGTGGGGTGACGCTGCTCAGTGCTCAGCTTAGTTGCCTGCAGTGCAGAAGTGTGCATCTGCATTGCCCACAGAACAGTGCGGAACCTGGGAGGGCTTCACTGACTAGTGTCCAGGGGGAAAAAAAAATCAAGGCTTATACACAGGCGAAATTAAACCGTTTTAAACTAGTCTACCAATAAGAAATCACACAATGGTCATTCCTCCAGCAATCCCTAGCTCAGACAAGGCTATATCCACACTCTTCTGCCACAAGGGTGTAGGGGAACCCTTCTTAATGTAAGATGACTATGATTTGAGTTTAAGTGCATGAAAAACAGGCTAGATTCATAAAGTGGATCTAGTTTGTTAACTAAGCAATTTTTCAGTGCAAAACAAGTGCAGGTAATAAGCAGACACAAACATTAAAAACAGTCCAAAAGGCACAAATTAATGCAATAAAACAGTAAAATACAGACAAATAAGTGCAGATCAAACTCAGAAATAAGCTTAATTCCTTGTTCTTAGCTTTGGATGTCACATACTCAAACAGAAACACTCTGGATCTCTGGCAAAGGACTCCAAACACAGAACAGCTCCAATTAATAATCCATCTTAAACCAGAACAAAGACACTTGGAATAACAAGCACAATAAGCCTTCAACCAGCAATTCCCAGCTCAGAAGAGGCAAGACTACCTTCTCCTCCCACAAGAGTGTAGACCACAAGCCTTCTTAAATGACAAAGGGATTCTATCAAATGCTCAACTTCTCTGTCATTTTTCTCCCTATTTCCTGCCCCTGCTATGAAGAAACAATACAGAATTTAAAATATTTAAATAGACTGTTTCTCTCCGCTACAACAGTACCTTACTGTACTGTGGTGGTTTCACTTTCAAAAAACTTTTATCCCGCTCTGGAAAAGCTTGCTGCAGTCTCCAATTCACTGGAGTAATCAAGGCCAATGTATACAGATAGTTTTCTGTCCAATTCCCTCACCAAACTGACATCAACATGACCATACTAAAAACCCACCCATGTTGTGATGTCACAGTTCCCTGGTCCTTCCCTTACCCATACAGAAAGTAAAGGCTAGAACAAGGAAACAGAACACTAGTCAAGTCTCCTGCTGTGAGCTGTCAATCACAGCAGGTAACAGCTCAAATTACCCTTAGCATATTGACAACCAGGGAAGTTAGGTGTGAAGGGGGTGGGAGATGAGTTGTAGTAGTATACTTCGGGCTTCACAAAAGACTGCAAATTTAGCCATTCTAGAAAGCAGCAGCAGTAAAAAGCACTTTGAAAGTCTGTTCAGTGGCATTTGCACTATTTGTGTTTTAAGTAGTCATTGAATGGTATAACATGTTACTTAAAACTAACTGACTGAAAGACAACAGTGTATGCATGCAAAATCAATGCAGTGACAGGAGCTTTAAGTACAAAGAGGCCTGCGTGATGTAATTTTTTTCAGACAAGCAATGCATTGTGGGATATCTAGACTAAACCATCAAGATCGCTTCAAGATGCTGGACACTATGCAGTCAGATTCCAAGTATAAAAATATTTAAAAACCTATAAATAGTCCCAGTGTGGTTAAAATGTAGGAAACACCAAACCATGCATAAAAAACATGTTTTGAGTCTGTGGGTGCCGTTCTCCTTTAATGTAAAATAAATGGCCTGAAGCCAAGCGCTTAAACCAGAACAAAGACATTTTAAGAATAAGACACAAGCAATTCCCAACTTAGAAGGATGTAAGCAACCTCCCCTGCAACAAGAGTGTAGACCGGAAACCTTCCTTATGTAAGATAACTAGTATGAAGCTTAAATCAAAAGTAACAGGCTTGAATAACAGTTGCAGTTGAATCAGGCTACTAACAAGCAGTAATAAATGCAGCACAATAAATGCAACTGAACACTTAAGAACAAGCAGCAAAAAGCAAAATAAAGTAGGAGGAAGCACAGACCCAGTAAAAGCAGCTGAATAAAGTGTGTTTTTTTTTAAATAAGTGGGAAGGGAGGAAACAGAAGATAATTCAAGTTTAAGAGAGTAAGGGGGAGGGCTTGCCCCACTAAGCTCTCTGTACACAGTAGAAAGAGCTGATGAGAAGGGACTGGAAGGAGTATCCAAATTCAAACTAATGCTAGTGGTTGGGGAGGGGGGCAAACTCAAAAGCCACCAAGTTTAAGAGTACAACAGTTGCATGGGTGGGTGGGAAAATCAAATGCTCTAGCCCTCTATGCTAGACATGGAAACTAATATTCTAAGCTCAAGTCCTAAAGATGGTTACACCTCCTGTGCCACTCCTACTGTATCTCCATCCCTGGTCAAATCAAACTATATTTTAACAATATTCTCTATTAAGACTTCAAAACAACAATGCTGTGGGTAGCACAAACCTACTTAAACTAAGATGCATCAAAAATATGTTGTAATATTTCCATCTGTCATGCAAAATTCACAGCTACTGGCACCTCAAATTTTATTCAGAGTATATATTCCCAACAGGACCAAAGATTTATTTATTTATTTTTTATTTACTTATTTTATTTTACATTTGTTAACAGGGAAAAATCCAACTGGACCAGGTCCATTTTCAGTGGATGCCCGGGGAGAAAAGCTCCACGACTGACAAGAAGGAAACAGGTCAATACAATGTGAATAAGTACAAAACAATACAAACAGTGGGAAACACAAATATAATATTTACAGGTAGACATGTACAAGAATCTATCACAGTAATTCAAATAGGCTTTACATGATATAATATCTTACAATATCTGTACACAAAATTTTACAAAGTAGTGTGGTAGTGACTACATTTGCTATTTTAAATGACTGTTTACATTTTCTAGTGAGTGTACACTGAAAGAGATAGCAATTGGAAGTGAGTATACGTAAGTGTGTAAGAACAAGTTTGTGGAGGAGGAGAGAAGATAAACTAATTTTCAAGTGATACATGGACAGATCCAGCTTTTCCTGAGATGTGGTTTGAATAGTCTTTTAAAGTTAGAGGTTGTTGTTGCAGAGGATATATTAGTGGGAAGGTTGTTCCATTTTTTAGCTATGATGTGGGAGAAAAGGGCTTTGCCTGCAGTGTTGTTTGCAGATGTGATACTGAGGAGAGGTTTGTTTGATGAGCGGAGAGGGCGACTGGAAGATAATGGGAAATTCAAAAATAAACCAGTATAGCGTTCTACCCATATTAACAAACTGTACAAAAAAGGAAAAAAGCTTACTAAATGTTTGCAACCAAGCACAATGAATTCAAGAGAGACGCAATAAAATTCAGTAAAGAACTGAAACAATCAGGACAATCAAAGCCAAACATGTACTGATAGCAGTAGAAACTAAAGATAAATAAAATCCTCCTTGAGTACATTACAAAACTAAGAACCAATATACAACAATGTTCTCTGCTAATTCACAATTACATTACATACACCTACCCTAGGAAAATAGATAATACACCATCAGGCAAATTTAGTGTTCATTTCACATTAGCTACAGGTACTGAAATTTCAAAGATCCACAAGTCTCTGTTCCTCCCTTGCTTACATGGAGCAAATGCTGTCATCTCCATGGCCAAAAAAACACAAAGTCATGGGCCCTGACAACTTATCTGGTTGCTAAACAGTGCCAAACATATCTTATCCAAGCCTTTCCAAAAGCACTAATTTAAGCCATTCCACAGGCTATGTTCCTAAAACTTGGAGGATGGTTACTGCAACGCCCTATGTAAGAGTATGGACCCCTTCCTCAAACCCCAGTAATTATCAACTTAATATGCAAGGCCATGGAATGTACCATAACAAACTTCATAAATGCCAACACTGAAATCCTTACTTTGGATCCTTATCAATTTGGCTTTGACAAGCAGTCATGCCCACTACTAAACCTAGCTATCATCTTTGAAAAGGTCAGGGAACCTATGGATGGTGGGTACGCAGTCTACACAACATACCAAGAGCTGGACAAAACCTTCAACACACACTCATACTGGTACCATACATAAACTCAGAACTAAACAGTGTGCCTTATGTTTTAAAGTAAATAGCAAACTAGCTGTCTGACAGAACACATCTAGTTAAAGCAACAGAAGACAAAAAGGTGAACATAGTGGGGCACTTCCGGGCACTGTGCTGGGACTACTAATGATCAGTATCCATTTCTCTGAGCTTCAAACTACAAACCTGGACTTCTGTCTAACTATGTCTGCTAATGACTATAAGCTGGGTGTTGTAGTTCTCTCAACTTCCAAGTCTACAATGCTACAGAGACAGGATTAGACCACACAAGTCACTTGGGTTAAGATAATGGCCTCAAATTAAATGAAAAAAAAACCTCAGCATTGCCATATTTGACAGAGGTAATGTTTCTAGTGACTACAGTACAGACAGCATGTCTTTCCAGACTGATATGTCAGAGATCTTGGTGCCTTTGTAGACAACCCCTTGTCCTTTGACAACCATTCACAAAAGTGGTGAGGATATCCTTTTAAATGGCCCAACTAATATCCAAAAGCCTCTCATTTAGCCCTAAACAATTTAGCATTCCTCTGTGGTCAGCCCTCATCAGTCCAATTACAGAATACAATGCCCTTTTGGCATTTCTCTCCCCAAACATTTTACACAATCAGAAAAGCCACAGAGGCTCTTGATGAAAAAAAAAACATTGGTCTACAGACCCTAAACTGCCAATGAAAGTTCAAAGCTCTATCCCAGCATTTGCTCTTAAAAGCTCCTATACGGTAACCTATGCTCGTCTTTTCATACCACAAAAGACCATACACCCAAATTCCTCCCAGATAACTCACCACTCGAAACTGCAATACAGTTCAACTCTTATTTTACAGACAGTGTAGCATCTCTAACCAAGGATTCCTCAACATCAAATCCTACCCCTGCCCAATAGCCATATATCGCTACATCAACTTTCACCTTCAAACCTGTGCCCACATCCTATATAAAACTACTCAAACTTAAACCATGCTCTACATCAGCTGATGACCTTCCAACGAGTACCTAAAAACAGCAGCCAGTAGCATTTCCTATCCTGTCTCAATGCTTATAAATAGGTCAATCCGGGAATCCCATGTCCCCCTCTCTCTGGAAAAAGTCTCACATTATCGCTCTGCCTTAAAAAGGAAAATCAACAGACATAATAACTCTATAATTATAGCAATCTTATCGCCTATCACCAAAAATACTTGAAAAATGTGTTCAATAATTAATATACTACCGCCTGCAGGAAAAACTCCTATCCCATACATAACTTAGATTCTGTCCTTCCCATAGTACTAGCACTGCCCTTCTAACCTACACAGATACTGTCAATAAAGCAGAGATGATGGCAAACTAGTTTCTTCCTTATTTCTTGCCTTGCCTAAAGCTTTTAACACAATTTGTCAAAACAAACTTCTACTTAAAATGTCCTCACTAGGTCTCTCTCAGCCCACTCTTTTGTGGTTTAAAAGCTACCTGTCCAACAGTTATCAGTCAATAAAAATGGCACTCCACTCTCTCCATACCTCCCAGTCACCACTGGTGTACCACAAGGCTCTATCCTTGATCCCCTCCTCTAACATTTTCACCAACATCCTCTTTACTTCCACACAACAGGCCATCCTAACACAAAACGCAGATAATTCCACTCTCATTTGTATTTGCACATCTGACAATGTGGCACATCTCCAAAAATTACTCAGGAAGCTTTAACAGTCACTAAAACACAGCTTCATAACTCACAAGTCATGCTCAACCCAAAGACCAAACTACTACTATTTTTCCCCACATCCTTCTCTCATGAAAAAAACAAACTTTAAAGTCCTCTCTTGAAAATGCAACCACTGAAGTCACTTCTCACAGCAAACTATTAGGGGTGATAATGGATGATAATCTTATATTAGACCTACATACACAAAATTGCATAAGAAAAACTAATCAAAAACTAATCAAAAACTAAGGATGCTTTACACAGCCAAAAACTCTCTCACTGACACAACTAAAACTACACTTGCCACTACTTATCGGGAGCATGGTCTAATGGTTAAGGTGTTTGCCTTACAAACACAAGGTGCAGAGTTTGAGTCTCACAAGGGATAACTGGCTAGTCTTCCAATAGCTGGCAAGGGCAGTTAGCCTAGTAGTAACCTATAAACCTATAATCCATCCCCCCCCACACACACACACACACTTCTTTATAGTGCTTTCATCCTTACTAACCTCCAGGCTTCAAAAATAAATCCAGGAGCACAAACTCCAGCCTTCATCAGACAATTTTTAAACTCAAAATACATTCCTTTTATGGCATCCACATAATCAACAATTAACCAATTCAATTTAATTAATTAATTAGATACTAGTGAAAAAATGCCAAAATACTGCTGAATTACAGCTTGCACCTATCAAAATACACTAGTATAACATTTCATTTGGCAGTACTGAAATGTATATACTTGATAGTAATAAAATATATACTTGATGTTTTTATTGCACATACCTCTAATAATATATATATATATATATATATATATATATATATATATATATATATATATGTATAAATAAAGATATATGATATATATAAATATGTGCACTTGATATATATGTGAATAAATATATATATATAAAATCAACTATTTTATACAACCAACTATTTGAGACAAACAACCATCATCTATTTATGGCTTTTAACTTTAAAATACTGGTGATAGAAATAGAAACATTTAGACCTGGGAACTGGGTGGCATTTAAATATACCTGCCACCAATATTCTTTTGATTCTAATGTAATTTTCCAAGGCCCTCTTCTGGGAGAAGGAATTACTTGCTCTAATACTATAAATTGAAACTTATGTGAAAGGTATTGTGCTATATGCCTATACAAAGCATTATTTGAGGATTGTCTATTAATATTGTTTTTGTTGTTCATATATACATTGTTTTAATTTACATTCAGTTTTTCCTATATAATAGGCTGAACAATGTAGACATATTGCAGCATACACCACCCCAGAAGTATTACAATTATATTTTCCTTTCATTTTTATCAGGGTGCCATTAATAAATGTTTGTTCCATTTCCAAAATATAAGAACAATAACTACACATATTACATTTTCTCATTGCACCCTTAATGATGGTTGCTGTATTAGAACAAGTGTTACACCAATCCTGAAGATTTTTATCTCTTTTATAACTAATAGATGGTTGTACACCTAAAAGATTAACCAATTGCATGTCTCTCAATAAAAATCCATTTTTTTATCACCAAATTTTTAATATACTCTGAATCCTGTGTAAAAGTAGTAATAAATGCTATATTGCTTTTACTCTTTTTAACCTCCAGGCTTCACAAAAACTAAAACTTGAACAATGCCATAACAAAGTTGCTAAATCTGCATTACATACCCCTTTCAAAACCCACTTCTGTATAGCACTGAAAAGCCTTAATTGGTTAGAACTGCCACATGAACCAACATATACTCAACTTCTTACCACCTATAAAATTATCCAGGAGCCATTCCACCTGTTCAACACTAAAAAAAATTATACACAACTACGTTCCTAGTCCATCATTGCGATCCAGTGACCAAAAGCTCCTGTCTATAAACCTAGCATATCTGCTGGACA
Source organism: Protopterus annectens (assembly GCF_019279795.1). NCBI lineage: Eukaryota > Metazoa > Chordata > Ceratodontiformes > Protopteridae > Protopterus > Protopterus annectens. Next base: position 83,700,830 of record NC_056729.1, on the reverse strand, counting down.
CCATCTGTACTCATACAAGGTTGCTGAGGTGTGGAACTCCTTACCTGTATCCATCAGGTCCATACCTTCACTTCCATCTTTCAAATCCACTTTGAGAGACTTCCAACTAAAATCTAATTCTGTTCTTGCTCAAAACCAGGACAAACTATATCCCTGAATGTGAACAAGTACCTTTTCATTCCTTACACCTCCTTACTCCTGTCTTCACTTGCTTCCTTACTGCTAAGTCTCTTCCCTGACTCTCTCTCTAAATACACCACAAGTCCATTTTCCCTCACTTCATATTGCAATTCCTATTTGTATTAGACTAACTTATCTTAAATTTCTCTAGATATTAAATGATTGTCATATATCTTGTAATGATTCTTAACCTATGCTTTTTAGATTATGTCTAATTTGTTATAATTATTTGAACTGCAGCTGTTTTTATTTTATTTTTGAAGATCGTAAAATTGTTTATAAAATGTTTTGTAATAATTTGGAGCTTTTCTCCACGGGACTCTGCTGAAAATGGGCTTCTAACCAGTTGGACTTACCCAGTAATCAAATGTCAATACATAAATCTCCTTCACCCCTAACAAAAATCAATCATTCCATAAACATCCATACAAAGGATTTAAATCTTCATCAGCAAATATAAAGAACAAGATAACGTCATCTCCCTCCCAGTGCTCATCCAGTCTCTGGAATACATTATCTATACATATTGACAGAGTGATACCAAAAAACTGCCTTTAAGAATGTTGACAATTTGATGGGAATCCATAATTCTTCCCCAGCCAAATGTGTTTCTACCCTCATGTAGACAGTAGTGTTCCTTGAGGTTGGTTACTATTCAGGAATAAATTGGAATCATTCTGACTTGTGCTCTCTATGATGATATTATGATACAGTAGACACCTCCAACAGAGTGTAAAGCACAGCTCTTGTATAACAGAATGTTATTACCTAGCTTAGTCTAGCTCTCAAGATGCAATAATCCATTTGATAACAGTGGCATGGGCCATCCTCGAGGGCACAGTAAATCTATTTTTACATGTTTTATTACCCACTACCAAGGATCAAATGGTGGAAATTGAAAAAGGGTAATTGTGAGGTGGAGTTCAGGGATGAGTAAAGACAGGCACTGGGTGGCAGTGAAGAGTTACCAAATAGCTGGGTAACTACAGCAGAGCTAGTAAGGGAGACTGCTAGAAAGGTGCTTTGTATCACATAAGGGACAGAGGAAGGACGACAAGGAGACATGGTGGTGGAATGAGAAAGTACAGAAGAGTATACAGGCAAAGAGGTTGGCAAAGAAGAAGTGGGATTGTCAGAGAGATGAAGAAAGTAGACAGGAGTATAAGGAGATGAGGTGCATGGCAAAGAGAGAGGTGGCGAAGGCTAAGGATAAGGCATATGAAGAGTTGTATGAAAGGTTGGACACTAAGGAGGGAGAAAAGGATTTGTACCGATTGGCTAGACAGACGGACCAAGCTAGGAAAGATGTGCAGCAGGTAAAGGTGATAAAGGATAATGAGGGAAACATACTCACAAGCGAGGAGTGTGTGTTGAGGATATGTTAAGAGTACTTTGAGGGGTTGATGAATGAAGAAAATGAGAGGGAGAGAAGGTTGGATGATGTAGGGATAGTGAATCATGAAGTACAATGGATTAGCAAGGAGGAAGTAAGGATAGCTATGAAGAATGGAAAGGCTGTTGGCCCAGATGACATACCTGTGGAAGGCATGGAGGTGTTTAGCTGAAATGGCAGTGGAGTTTTTAACCAGACTGTTTAATGAAATCTTGGAAAGTGAGAGGATGCCTGAGGAATGGAGAAAAAGTGTTTTGGTACCGATTTTTAAGAATAAGGGTGATGTGCAGAGCTGTAGTAACTATAGAAGGATTAAATTGATCAGTCACAGTATGAAGTTATGGGAAAGAGTAGTGGAAGCTAGGTTAAGAAGAGATGTGATGATTAGTGAACAGCAGTATGGTTTCATGCCGGGAAAGAGCACTACAGATGCGATGTTTGCTCTGAGAGTGCTGATGGAGAAGTACAGAGAATGTCAGAAGGAGTTGCATTGTGTTTTTGTAGACTTGGAGAATGCATAAAAAAAAAAAGGGGGGGAGGGGGCCCTAATGGTTTTTTTTTTGCTTACAAACACAAGATACATACAAATTTTGAATCTACAGGGGTATAATAGAGCTTGCTAATGGCTCGCAAGGCAGTGCAGTTAGTAAAACATATGACAGGGTGCCTAGAGAGGAGTTGTGGTATTGTATGAGGAAATCAGGAGTGTCAGAGAAGTATGTAAAGAGTAGTGTGACAGCGGTGAGGTCTGCGGTGGGAGTGACGGATGCGTTTAAGGTGGAGGTGGGGTTACATCAAGGATCAGCTCTGAGCCCTTTCTTATTTGCAATGGTGATGGACAGGTTGACTGACGAGATCAGACAGGAGTCCCCATGGGCTATGATGTTTACAGATGACATTGTGATCTGTAGTGAGAGTAGGGAACAGGTGGAGGAGACCCTGGAGAGATGGAGATGTGCTCTACAGAGAAGAGGAATAAAGGTCAGCAGGACTAAGACAGAATATATCTGTGTGAATGAGAGGGAGGATAGAGGAATGGTGAGGATGCAAGGAGTAGAGGTGGCGAAGGTGGATGAGTTTAAATACTTGGGGTCAATACTGCAGAGTAACGGTGAGTGTGGAAGAGAGGTGAAGAAGAGAGTACAGGCAGGATGGAGTGGGTGGAGAAGTGTGTCAGGAGTGATTTGTGACAGACTAATACCTGTAAGAGTGAAAGGGAAAGTCTACAAGAGGGTAGTGTGACCCGCTATGTTACATGGGTTGGAGACAGTGGCATTGACAAAAAGGCAGGAGTTTGAGCTGGATGTGGCAGAGTTAAAGATGTTACGATTTGCACTGGGTGTGACGAGGGTGGACAGGATTAGGAATAATTATATTAGAGGGTCAGCCCAGGTTGGAAGGTTTGGAGACAAAGCCAGAGAGGCAAGATTACGTTGGTTTGGACATGTGCTGAGAAGGGATGCGGAGTATATTGGGAAAAAGATGCTAAGGATGAAGCTACCAGGTAACAGGAAAAAAGGAAGGCCTAAGATAAGGTTTATGGATGTAGTGAGAGGAGACATGCAGGGGTTGGTGTGACAGAGCAGATGCAGAGGACAGGAAGAAATGGAAACAGGTGATCCGCTGTGGCGGCCCCTAACGGGAACAGCCGAAAGAAGATGACTTAACTTCACAACAACTGGTATGTCCTATAGAAAACTGAGTTCTAACCCATGCCTTGTGCACTTATGAATTCCAAACACATAACTGTACATCAGTGACTACACATATAGTCCCGGTTTTCTATGTAACACCGATCTCTCTTGTACTGACTGCATAGGTGGGCAGGTAACAAGTTAAATCTTTTTTTTTTTTGGTACATCCATTAAAAAGAACCATCACGCTGCTGACTGAAATGGCACAGGGAGTACAGCTTTGGATTTTCCAGCTACTTTCATCTCATACCTTTATCAGAAAGCTTTTTTTTTAGGGGGGGGGCGGTCAAACAAAGCTGGATAGTGGGATTGCAACACAGAATTATTGCACAATGTACACATGGGTTGTAATAAAGAAATCAGGCAAGTGCCTCAAAGTACTTCCCTGTGCCAACAGCTGTGACCAGCAGATGGCAGCACAGTGGCAAATAAGTGCTCTCAACAAGCCCTGTCTCCAAAGTTTAGTATTTACAGCAATAGTGCTTGCTAATTCTATAAATATAAAAAAAATGGAGAATGGAAAGTGATATGACTGTCTGAGGTACTTCAATCACCTCTCCTGTAGTGATAATTTTAAGGCAAGTGGTCTGTTACACACGACAGCAGAGAGAACAGATCACTGGATAAATTGCACTCTACTCAGACGAGAAGTTAACTGACTTCCTACCTCCAAGCACAGCCTCAGCCCTACTGTCAGGAAAACAGATGGGTAACAAAGATTTGCAACAGTATATGAATATCCATGTGAATAAGGATCTGTAACAAATGAATGACAAATTCTTAAAATTCTACATCATGATTTGTGTTCTTCAGGCACCTAGTTCAGTCTACAAGTTCAAGAACAGCCAATGCCACAAAAAATGAGACTGGAGAAAAAACCCTTAAAGCAGGGTGAACAAGCTATTCTTAAGATTCTCTCTCCAGCTGTAGGTTATTCCTTTCACTCAGTACTTTTCCTAACATCTAAGGAAAATAATTTTTCAAGCTGATAAACCTGCACGACAGAAGCATGTCCAATAAAAATTATTTCTTTCTACTGATTTTGTGCAGCATCCTACAGGGCACAGACAATGATTTTAATTCTATCAATTTTTAACTGGGTGAATGGGCGGGTCTAAAAATCCCTTTCAGCTACAAACCAGGCCTCAAGGGTGAATGCAATATGTATGAGCAATTTGGCATAGCCAATCGAACAGGACTTTTCTAACAAAGGGGCTGGACCGCCTAGGAAAAAAACATGCAGAGGCAAGGAGAAAACGTGAGCTCTGCAGACATAAAATTAAGGACTGAACTCTAGACTCAAGAGCTGAGAAGAAGCAATCTTACCAATGAGCAACATGCTGCTTCATGAGACTGAAACTGCTATTTTGGGCAAAAAGTCACAAAAACATTCATTACAGCAGTTAAACCCATTGCAACACCTTATTAACAATTGAATACAAAAAGTGCATCTGCATAGTGCAAAGAAAACATGCTTAAAACACCTGAAATTAATTTTAATTGTAAGCAGGTTAAGTGAACTGGTCCTTCAGATCCCCTTTCAGTTTTGACCTGGGCCACATGGGCAAATATAAATACAAGTTATATATGGACAATTTAATGCAGTCAAATAGCCATGTTTTAGATGGTGACTTGAAACTGAAGCACACACAGAAAATCCATATAGACACAAAATGACCACATACAACTACATACAGTAAATGAAGATCAGGAAAGAATGGTTAACCCTGAAGATGATAGGGACAGATATTCTCATTAAGCTTCTAAATTTTTATCTATACAAGAACATACAAACTACAGCTACAACAAATGTTTACGAAGTCTGATGTTAATCATACCTTAATCATACCTGCACCGCCCTCTGCAATACAAAGAGAGTCAAATAACTTATATCAACAACAGACCAGAGACAATATATCATATATCACTCCTGTGAAGAACCCTCAAATGAAATACAACTTGAATGGAATCCCATACTAGACCAGCAAAAATTAATAGGCTAAGAGAGCTTTCTCTGTAAATCAACTGGAAAATCCACACTTAAAATAATGGCAACTATCAGGTCATCTGTAGCAAAATAAAAGCTAGTAAAATTTCTTCAAAATTACCTTTTGTACCTTTAACTACCATTATATTTCTGAACAGCAGCTATCTAAGATGTGAAATACCAGAGGGGTTTTTGAACATATAACATGTTCCACAGAGCTTCACTAGTTATATTTTTTTGGGGAAGCAAGCAAACAGGTGGACAGAACAGTTCAAAGTGAACACAGACACAATCTTAAACAGGAACTGTGGGCTAGTGCTCAAAGTGGCACAGTTATTAAAAAAAAACATGATGGAGTCTATGGGTTCTTCAGTCCAGACAGCCTGTAGCTCAGAACTTATCAAGGAGAGAACAGTCACCAGAAAAACACCTTTCCAGAAGAAAATAATGCATGTCATAGGAAGATGCAGGTTTAAAAGGAAGCAATGTCAGCCTATCCAAAATGAAACTTGTCTGGTGTGTCTGTGTGAGGCAGGGGAGAATATAAATAAGTGGAAAATATGAAGAATATCTGAGAAATACTTTTATGACATGGGCTATTGCCTCATCACTCACTGTATCATGAAATGTTGAAATATTACAAAGATGATCCCTAACCGTAAAACATTTCAGTACACAAATGGACAAATATAACATGCAGTTCAGGGTAAGAGTGACCTAACAAAGAGATAAAACTGTCTTTCTGCAACCCATGAGCAAATCTCTCCACTCTGAGTTTTTGGGTAAGGTGTTCTGATGGCCAGGCTTCCTAGCAGCTACAACAACCAAAGAAAATTCACTTAACATACCATACCTGGCTAGCTGCCAAACTTCAGGAACAAAGCATACAGCTTCAGCATCACCAAGGTGAGGATGCAGTATACCTGCCCAAACTTAAGGAACCAGGCATACAACTTCAGCATCACCAAGGTGAGGATGCAGCACACCTGCCCAAACTTCAGGAACCGGGCATACAACTTCAGCATAACCAAGTTGAAGATGCAGCACACAAATCATGTCCTGCTTCACCTGAAGCAGAAATGGTGAAATTTGGGGCAGTTGCTGAAGCATCAAATCCGACAAATCCAGTATGGTGCTACCACAATCATACTATACCCTCATCTATAGCATACTGACATGATGATTCAGTTTGCAATCAGATGCCATCTCCTTGATTAACCAGTAGCCAGTCTGAACCTATAACAGTAAGACCTGAACACATGCACTGGCAAATTGGACAGAAACAGTAGACACACTGGGAATGTCTGAAAGTCACCATCCAACATGGCAACACCTTGGAGGACAAGTGAAACTGGTCTTCAGAGACTGTTCAAAAATGCTCAGCCCAGCAAGATACTAGGGACCCAAGAGACCCCCCCCCCCAAGTTAAACCTCACAGACTGAAGTGTTAGAAGAGCAGGCAACAAACACCAATGCCTGGTGAAAGAACCACACTAAAATGGATCTGTGTTGTGCTAGAAAACAGAAGGGATGGTTCTCTTCTTCAGGGACATAAAATATGTTTGACAGTCACAACTAGGATCAGTTCTAGGAATAGCATTTTCTGATAAGGGATAAACTGAAACATTTCATGATACAATGCCACTCGTACCAACTCAGACTGTACACACTTTTCTGTGCAGAATAGCATTTGCTCTGGAGACAAGTTGAAGGGAGTCAGTTATCTAGGTAAAAAAATACAAATTCCCCAGATGCACAGAGGGGCAGCCATCATGCTTAAGCGCTTTCTACAGACGTGTGACAAAGAAGACGAGTCTAAAGGTAAGGCTCTAGAACTTGCACCTCTGACCTCTTAAAGTAAAGTACAGAAACCTGCAATTGGCCTTGTATGATGCATGTAAAGGATGTAGAATCAATTCCACTTATGAAAGAAGGGTAAAAGTGAGCTCTTAAGATTTATAAAGCTTTCTACATAAATTCTTCAGGCACAATACAGCCCAAAGTGCCCCAAAATCCTTTTTGGAAGTCAAAAAAAGAAACAAGACTGCTTCAAATGTCTTTTTGCATAGAAGGGATAATACCTCCTCTTACAGCATGGGTTCTTAGTGGACTTAAATGCACAATGATATGGCCCTAAAGCCCCGTCTCTTTATTCAGTATCATACAGACTTCTGAGATGATCTTTGTCTGGCATACAAGGCATTCCTGGACCCTGTTTTGATTAACTTTTTGCACATCTGCAAAATCAACATCAGAACAATCAAAAAAGACCTACATTTTGCTTGCTACATAAATAGCACATGGAGAGACAGATTTCCCGGAGAATTCCCATGCTCTGGAAAGTACAGTTGTGTACACTTACCATAAATGTAGATGTTAAGAGTGTATTCGCTGTTGCAGTCCTAACAAATGGCTTATCCGGCTCCCGGTAGCCTTCAGTCGGCCAGAATACCAAAGGTAAGTAAAAATGCCATCGGTTGTAAAGGACGTCAGGGCATCCGATACAAAAGGAGGCAGCAGACGCCACTTCCTCAGTCTTTCTTGCCATAACAGTCAGGAGGTACCAGAAAATAAGGCTTAAACCAAAAAACAATTTGACAAATAACAAAATAAGCCTGTACCTCCGGAAAAGAGAACAGGAGAGGACCACAAAAAGGGAGAAGGAGGGAGGGAAACCAGGACTGCAAAACAGTGAATACACTCGAACATCAACATTTATGGTAAGTGTACACAACTGTACTATGTTCATCGTGTTTCACTGTTGCAGTCCTAACAAATGGGTTGATTACCAAAGCCCAGAGAAAAAAGGGGGGAGGAACCAATAGCATCAAGGGTCAGAGATAATGTCCTGCAACACCGCAGTGGCAAACCCTGCCCTGGCTCTGGAAAACAGAGGCAAATTATAATGCTTTGTGAAAGGTGTGAACAGAAGACCATCTGGCAGCATCCAAAATGTCTTTAGTAGGGACATCCCTTAGAAAGGCTGCAGAAGTGGAAGCTGCTCTAGTAGAGTGGGTCCTAACCCCTTGAGGCGGAGTTTTGCCATGAAAGGCATAACAAAAAGTAATGCAATGTGCAATCCATTTAGAAATGGTTTGCTTAGAAATAGCCTTGCCCTGGGCTCCAGGGGCAAAACTGACCAATAACTGTGTTGATTTCAGAAAGTCATTAGTCCTGTCCAGGTAAAACCTGAGCTGTCTGTGCACATCAAGAGAATGTAGGATTATTTCATCTCTATTGCGAGGATTAGGAAAGAAGGTAGGAAGGTGTATAGACTGATTAAGAGTCAGGCTGGAAACCACCTTTGGCATAAAGGAGGGATTAGTCCTCAGAGAGATTATCTGTATGGAAAATAAGAAAAATGCTCCATGGCCATCAAAGCTTGCAGCTCTGAAATCCTCCTTGCTGAAGTTATAGCCAAGAGGAAGGGGGTCTTCCAAGAGAGAAACTTTAAATCTGTAGAGGCAGCTGGCTCAAAAGGAGGAAGAGTGCGTTTCTCTAGAACAAAATTAAGATCCCAGGCTGGAGTAGGTGCTCTTCTGGGAAGTTTTAAATTGCAAGCACCTCTGAGAAACATTTTCATCAAGGGATGAGAGAAAATGGGCTGTTCAAGAGAACAATGAGCAGAGATGGCTGAAGCATAGATCCTGATAGAGGAAAAAGAAAGACCACCCTGAAGCAAATCAGCCAGGTATTCCAGGATCAGAGGAAGGGTAGGTTGAGAAGCAGACTCCCCTCTAGCCTGCATCCACTGAGAGAACCTTTCCCATTTGCCAACATACTATTTCCTAGTGCTATGCCTCCTGGCCTCCCTCAGCACATCAACCACCTGTTGAGAAAGGGAGGAAGAAAGTGAAGGAGTCATACAATGAGCCATGCTACCAAATGGAGAGACTGAAGATGTGGATGCAGAATGTTTCACCTTTCCTGAACCAAAAGATCTGGCTTCAGTTGAAGATGCCAAGGAGAAAGATGGGAGAGACTGCGAAGCAGCAGATACCAATGCTGTCTGGGCCAGTCTGGAGCTATGAGAATAGTCCTTGGAAGTCTGTCCCTCATCTTCACTAATGCTCTGGGAAGAAGAGGAAGAGGAGGGAAGGTGTACACTGATAGCAACGTCCAAGGGAAGGACAGAGCATCCACTTTCCAGGCTCTGTTGTGCTGCTGTCTGGTGCAAAAGAGAGGTAGCAGATGGTTGTCTGGGGGAGGAGAAAAGATCCACATGAGGAGTGCCTCAACACTGAATGATGCTGTAAAAAACTGCTCTATTCAGCTGCCACCTGTGAGGATCCAGGGATTCCCTGCTCAACTGGGTCTGCCAAAACATTGAGCCTTCCTGGAAGAAACTGAGTTAGGAGATGCAGGTCCAGGGATGCTGCCATGGACCAAAGATTCATGCTTTGCCTGCACAGGGCTTCAGGTTCCGTGGCAAGGAAGACTGAGGAAGTGACGTCGGCTGCCTCCTTTTGTATCGAACGCCCTAATGTCCTTTACAACCGATGGCAACCTACATCATCTTTACTTACCTTTGGTATTCTGGCCAACTGAGGGCTACCGGGAGCCGGATAACCCATTTGTTAGGGCTGCAAGAGTGAAACACGATGAACATCAACGCTCCCAATCCATATGAAGCAGAGTTCCTCCCTATCCCTATTTATACACACCTTGAACCAATGGATGGGTAATCTGAAATGCACCCCTGGTCTGGCTCGAACATGGTTGATGGACAGACGCAAGCAGTAAATCACCACCAATATAAATCAGATTTGTGGGTCACATTTGGGTTTTGCAGCTAGATTTACAAGGGCCCTAGTGGTTGTTAGCCTAGTATATACCTATAAACATATGAAATGAGGTAAGAAGGAATAAGTTAGATGGCATGCCCTTGCCCCAGGAGATGGACAGTACAAGCATCCCTTGTGATGGTTCTCCATGGCCCAACTTCTTGGATATATTTGTGGCTACCTATCCAAAAAGACACACTGCTTCCAACTGAGGTATGAATGTTTTACATATCTGATATATGGAGGCCAATTCACTGGTCCTCTCAGATCCGAGACACTGCACATACTTAAACAGCTAAAGCCTTATGGAAGAGGAGGAAGATTTTGTCTGTATCACAAGGCGAAGTCCAAATAAAGGCAACCATGTGTGGCAGCACAGGAAGAACCAAAGAAAATGGTACAGATATTTGTGTCACCTATGTCATGCACAGAGGACAGTAAATGTCTAGAGATGTTCTGCAATACCTAGAAAGTCTCCATATAGCTCCAGACTATGGAAGAGTGGTAGGTTTGACAGGTTTAGAGAAAATACAAGTATTTGAGTGATGCTCACTGCACAGTGATTTCATACAGCATGTTTCTTCCATGACACAATTATCTTCTTAAAGAAAGAAAACTGAAAAAGTAGTTCCAACAAAATAAAGATGATGGCTAATATGTGGGGTTGACCAAAAGCTAAAAAAATCAGCTAATGATACAAAAAAATTCACAGAAAAGGTAAGGATAAAAATCAATAAATGGTCAATATCTGCTTTACAGCACTACGTTGCAGCAAAGGTGGGCCATTTTAAGCCTAGCCAATCACCCCATGTGAGAATCAAACCCCACATTTTATCTGTAAGGTAAGCACCTTAACCATTATGCCAGCCTCCCATCCCCAGAAAAAGGGAAGGAGGACTGCAACCTTCATTTTCGAGATGCATCTCCAATAACTTCGGTATAATGTAAAAAAGAACTGTTCTTCCAATCAATGACCGCTTTGAAATCTAAACCTGGAATGAGTACCCTAGCAGCAAGAGGAGTGACCTGCTGAATGAACTTTCTGTTAAAAATAAAAACATACTGTTCAATGAATTTCTCAAAGTAATTAGATTTTATAGTGAAAAATCTTAAAGCTTTTGAATAAATTCCAAATATGAAGAAAAAAACTGTAAAGGGGCTAGCCCTGTGTGTGAACAGCACAAGCCTACAAATGGATTGAGAAAGTTTCTTCAAGAGAACCTTAAATTTTCAGTACTTTATTAATAAACATCAGCAGAACTTGTACACCTTTAACTTTTAAGAACATAACATGACAAGGGGAGAATTCATCTCAGTAGCTCAACAACAATCTCAGTACCTCAACAGGTAGCACACCTGCCTTGAATACAGAACTCTGTAGGTTTTACTCCCATACCAGGTAGTCGGATTACATTTTTAATAGTGACAGCACAAGTGGGTGCTGCTCATGAGTATGCAGTCTTTCAGATGATATGTTAAATTGAGGTTCCATCTACCCAAGTTGATGGTAGCTCAGGTGGATGGATGTAAAAGATCCCATGGCACTTATCAAAAGAGTAGGGGAAGATCCCCGGTGTCCTGGCAAAATCTCCCCAAGTAGTATGAACAATACTTCAGGTCTTCCCTTTTGGCATAGTGGGACCAACACAATCAACAAAGTAGTCAAGTAAAATAAATCTAGTACCCTTGCAATGGTTAGCAATGAAACAGAAAACAATGGTAATGCGGAACAATGTATGGCTATGACTAAGGGATATCAAGTTTCCAGACAAAGAATAGTATGGACAAATAGCAGACAATACAAGGATGTGACAAAAATGTACAACATTACAGGAAAATATCTTCAGTTTACACAAAACTTGCAGATTTTAAAGATATTTTATACTGTCTTAAAAATCAAAAGTATGTCTAGAAAGCAAGCTTGCTAAGGTGTTGTTAAAACTGAAAAAGCTGCACATATTGCCAATAAAATGCTAAAATATCATCTACAAATCAGAAAATGAAAACTTGTGTGCAAGTAATTAGAGTCCTGACCCAAGCTTCAAAATACTAATACAAAGAGCCTACATGTCTGCTTGTCTTTTGCAAGGAGATGTCTGAAATTAAATGGTAAATGTCATGCGATAAATTGTCCGATCTTGTCTACTTTTTACTGTTCCTCTTCTAAACAGTTCATGTGTACTTAAAAAAAACTTGTTTCAGGTTAAACAGTAATAATCTCTATTTAGACTGAGTAGTCTGCAATCATGTTGCTAATAAGTAGTGAGTCTATGCAAAATCAATTTCACTGAAGGAGTAACAAACAACTTTCTTCTCATCTGTATAAGAAGCATATCTGTGTGTGTTCTTAGCGTAACAAGGTATTAATCAATCATAACCACATCTTCTGACTGGAATTTCAGCATCAATTTATGTGGCAGTCTATACATTTTCTGTAACTAAATAATGAGGACTTCATAAAAAATATATAAAACTGAAAAATCTACAGTTTACACAGTGTGACTAGACTTTTAAATCGAGAAAACTATATAACTTGTGATCCCCTTTGAGTTATTAGTCTGACAGCACAGAGAATTAAGGCACTAGGCTGGCAAGGAGCTGCTTCCAGTAGTCAAGGGTGCATGGTTGATGCTTTCCACTTCCATTAACCTACTATGTGACTCCTAAGGAAGTCACTTGACCAATCAGTGCTCTCAAGTTTCCCTGAAAAGGGACACTTGGGTCTAGTAGTCTTACCCAGTTAAGACGTATGAAATAAAAATATAAATTTGCTCAAAATTTTGCAGCATGTGAACCAGTTACATAGTATACAGTACTGTTTAGCTTGTTGAGTAATAAATTCAATACTATACAACCTGCAAGGACTGAAATTTGCCATGCCTACCTTCCATTCTGCACAACAATATTGTACTCAGACTGTCAAAACTGCACACAGTCCTAAAGGTTTCCCTAGCAGTCAGCTACGTTTGGTTACTGTAATGAGCTGCAAAAAGCTACATCTTTTGGACCAAGGTTCCATATCACCCGTAAAGCCAGCATGTTTGACAAACTATTTTACCTTCTTAAAAAGTAAGTAAACACTAGCCCTACTCTTGCTCTAAAGCTTCCATCTCTTTTTAGTTTTGCTTCATTTATTCCTGTACTGTAGGTGACTGTGGCTTGCCATGCCACAAGAAGCAATACATCTTGGACTGTCATTACAACTATTCTACCTTTTCCAAACAAGTAATTAAATAGTGGCTGTGACAAACTGAATGAAGCTTGCAACTGTTTACAGTAAAGTAAAGATGAAGTCAGAAAAGCTAAATTTAATTTTCCCATTAAACCTGTGGCTATTACTTTCAGTAACTCCTACATCATGTAACTGTATAGAATGTAAAATTGTGAACTGAACAGAATATGTACTAATTTCTCAGTGGTTATGCAGCATAGCTTTTAAAAAGTGAATCTGGCTTCTGAGATGTGCATGTATCTACAGTGCTTGAAGCAAAATATTCCTCTGAAACATTACTCCAGGTCAAAGCAGGCCTTACCTTATTTGAACTACAGTTACCTATGCCTCCAAGTTATATGGCAGTCGAAAAAGGAAACCTAATATTTACATATTCAAAGCTAAAGTGAAATACAAAATGACCCTGAGACCTTGAGCAGAGTAAGCAACTGTTAAATTCAGTTTTTGGTTTAATGTTTACTATACTGTAGTATTTTGGGCAGAATATCAAGATGGGTTCCTTGTCTATGAGACTGCCATTGCTACTGGCTTTACAAGTCAGAATTGGGCAGAATTCTTTAAATGTTTTACTGTAGAGTAACTCCATCAGCTTGTTTGGTCCTGTCACTATTTGCCATATGTATGGTAAAACCCATTTTGTATTTTTTTTTTGCAAAACTGTACAGCTATGCGCATATTTAATTTTACATAGTGCACTGCTTAATTTTACATTTCCATGTAAAGAGTTTTATTAATTTATTTCTTAAACTACTGACTGGTGGTTTTATTTATTAGTATAGTGGTATGTGCAAGACCCAATGACATACTGGTGGACAACCATCTTTTTTAAGGTCGACTTTTTAAAGCTACTGTGACCATATAAATAACGGTTGGCTTATTTTCAGCGTAAACAGTACCTGCATTATAGGTGTGCCACATTATTGGCAGCATTTACTGTGAATGTACAAGAGGTTTTCATACCTGAAAGATATTAGTGCACTCTCCCAGAAAACACTGCGTACAAGTGTGTGTGCGCGCACTTAAGTGCATGCCAACACAAATCAAACCTGGACAAGTGTCAACTATGTTGATAATACAGCTCTGGTAAGCACTATGTTGAAAAAATGGCAGGTAAGATAATACGTAGTCAATGACCAACTCTGATTGGCAGCTGGTCATTGCAAAGCTTAGTGCAATGTGGCAGGTATCAGCTATTACCAGAGGAAGCAGTCACATTACCACATGCTCTTAAGGGCAAGTGTTTCTTGAATAATATTCGGTATCGCATATAAACTGATGGCAACAGTATGATCATACCACAAACTCTATTCATCACAGTAACCAGTGGAGTCAGCAGTCTGCCCACTACAGTGGTTTTTATTTCTTGTCATTTAGAGGAAAATGCAGTCAGAAGTACTTTCATTCTCAGACACTGCTGCAACAGTTAAGAACAATGTCATTATTGTTGCTGTTACCTCACTAATTTGGAGATGCCTTAGCCTGAAGGTGTGGCACATTAGGTGATGTTCCCAGCAACTGGGTACTGAAGGCAACAGCTGGAGAATCCGAAGGTAAGATGAGCTGCCAAAACACTTTTCTGTTCCTCTGTCTTGTTTCTCCATTGCAGGTAAGCTGTGGATCATTTAACTTATGACATTGTCTATTTTTAAGGCATCATTTATGAGCTATGTTTGAAAAAAACATGTTTGATGAGATGTTTTTAACAGTCTGATTTTTTTCTCTACAACTTGCAGGACAATGGTATTGCAGTTAAAGGGAGCTTTCTAATCTGGTAGATGGTTTAGACTGCAGTGAAAACACTGCAAAATACTTGCTGGAGTAGATGCACAGAAAGCAGAAGTCAATATCAAGGTTTTCAGTTTTATTTAAATATGAATTAAAAATGCAAATAAATATAGCCTTGCTTTTTTCTTTCCAATGAGTATGTAATCAGTTTGAAGTACCTTCTTATATATTATGCATATACTTGTCAGACTTAATACTTCTAATACCACATGCATTTGGAATTTTTTCACATCTTAAAGACAGACACTACATTAAGAAAGATGGGCCTACCTCCAATAGATGTATTTTTTACAATACTTCATTAAATGTACATATATGGACTAATGGCATGGGCACACACAAAAACAGAAAAGAAAAACCATTACAATTTTTTTTTTTATTTTCATTCATTGTTTTATTTTCTAACAATTAACATTCACTCCAGCATTAAATTGCTCAAGTCCTGCCTTCCCTGAAATTTCACTCCTCCTCGTCCTTTTGAACTTACTCTGCAAATATTGTTCTCACAAACTCCATTTATTCCTATGTAGTTTGCGCCTTCCTGTTTCTAAAGATTCCAATCCTTTTGTCTCTGTTACAACATTCAATACTTCAGTTATGGTTAGCTTACATTCTGACTTTCATTTTCTAGCAATTTCTTTTTTGGTAGTCAATAATACCATTAAACTTAAGTTCTTACTATGTCTAGGCAATTCAGTTTCTATATCTCAGCTCAAAACAAATCATTTCTCTACTTAAAATAATTTGTTCTATAAACATTTCTGACAAAGTACCCTACAGGGTATTTGTAAAAATCTGTCAACGTGTTGCATTTCTAAAAAAATGTGTTTGTAATGACTACTCTTTCTCATCACACTTACAGCATTTATCTGAGGAAAAAGTGCTATTTAGTTTACTTGGAAGTACAGCAATTTTCATTCTGGATCCTTGCATTTTTCTTTTTCTCTGTGCCCTTTTTAGATTTCTTAGTAAAAGAATAGAGACACAATCCTTTCAAAATTAACTTACAAAAGATACATCCATTAGCGAAGTGTGTAAATAAGGTCTGAAGAGATTTAGTATACAGGGTGATTATGGAAGGGAAACATGTTAAGGGAAATAGAGACCTGCAGCATTAGCAGGGGCAGATCATATCTGACAAGGGGTACAGTACCCATCAGTATGAACAGAGAGACTGGATGAAGAGAACATTGTTATCTTTACTTAAAACCTTACAAATTCCCAAGCCCATTGCAATGCAGTGCATTATTGGCAAAATACATTTCTGTGCTATAATACTGGCCATGTTCACTGATGTCATTTTGTTACACCCCCTGAATCTCATTTTTGACATATGAAAAGGTGGCAATCCTATATGACTTTAATGGCAGCAGATGATGAAGTTGCAGCTCTTCAACCCTTTAAATAGAGGAAGAAATGGCTACTGACCACTTCCAGCTGAGGAGACGAGTAATAATCCTTCACATACACAAAACCTGAGGATTTTCTGCTTCACAACAGAAAATACAATAAACAGCTCTGCAATAACTTTATGAAAGTACAAATAAGCAACTGGACTGGTATAATGTAGTGTTAAAAGGGCATGTAGTGTATATGCTCCAAATTTGACCATGAGAAAAAAGCCAAGACCTACATTAGTAAAGATGCAGTCATACCAGAAAAAAAGAGCTGCTCCTAACAAAATTATGGTAGAAGGAAAAAGTACTTAAAAATGGGGACACCAGAGTGTTTGTGGGAAATTATGCAGTCCACACCAGGAGGAAGAGAAGCCAGTTTATCACTGCAATCAGGGGAAGTCAAAAAAAGCAGGTTTAAGATTCCAGATGCTATATCCAGCTGTCTGCACAATATTTTTTCTTAAAGGATCTAAGACATATTTGGATGCAAAATGGGCTAAACTGGAAATGCAGTTTAACCAGCAAAGAGCGAGTCAGCAAGTTGAAGGAGAGAGAGTTTCTCATTCTTTTTACAACAACAAACTCCATACAGAAAACTTCTTTCCATTGTTCTAAATGAAAATGACTGGAAAAAATCCAAAACTGACCAGAAAAAAATCAGGAGTATCTTGGACTTGAACAAGAGACTGGTACTGTTTGCTCTACATGATGAGAAAGAAAAAACAATAATAACATGCAATTAGGAAATAAATGAAAGAATTGTTAAATGTTATTTCCATAAGATACAGTCCACACTTGAGAATTGTATTTCTGCAAGAAAAGGTTAAAAAGACTGGAAGTTTGCTGACAATTTGGCATGATACTTCTAAAGCATTTGTCACAAATGGTTTGAATTACATTGCAGGGACTTAAAATGTAAGTAAAACATTTCTTTAATATAACGTATCTAGGGCATATACTGTAAGAAAAAAAAGGATGGATACAAGCAATACAATGGGACCTTTGTCTGCTGGTGGTAGGTATAATGAGTTGGCAGACTTTAAAAAGATTCCCTGCAGACTGCTCTATCAGAGAAACTGGGTGAGCAAATTGGTGTATCTCTGGAATTCATTTTTGTGAGCTATGGATACAGAATCGGAAATACCTAAAAACAGTAAAGCCTTGCTGAGTCTAATTATGGTGGCTGCCAAAAAAACAATTACTAGAAAATGGAAATCAGATTCTAAACCAGCTTTATTAGAAGTACTGACTACGGTAACAGAGATACAACAACTCGAATTGGGATCTTTAGAAAAGGGAAGGAACAAATTACGGAGGAAAAATGAGAATTGTGGGAACAATACATACAGGGAAGGAATGAGGTTTAAAAGAAGGCAGGATTTGGATGAGCCATGTAATGTCTGACTGACAATAATGGGTAGATTGTAAGTGATGTATAATGTTTGCAACTTAGATTATGTCAATATGTTCATTTATATAAATGTATAACTCCCAATTTCATAACTGATAATTTAATAAAGATGTTGCTTGATATTAAAAAAAAGCAACTAGAAGAAAATGGAAATCCAAATGTAAATCAACTATAAATGAAGTAGCTGATACTGTAAAGGAAAGAAAAGAACTGGAAGTGAAATCTTTAGAAAAGATCAACAGCAAATGACATTAAGAGAAATGGAATTTTTAGGAATAAATGCAGAAAAATGTCGAGGAAGAAGAGTGAAATTTAAGCGGAGGAAACAATTAGCAATTTAATTAATGTTAAAGTGAATGTAACTTTAAAGAAAACATTTTTGTACACCACATGAGAAAACAATGTAAATGTTATGGCTCATTTTCTTTCTTCTGTTAAATTTACAGTCATCGCTACATTCCTAAAAACTGGTCAACAGCCCTGATATAACTGCTGCCTCACAAAACTGACAAAAACAGTTATGTGCTCACCAATTCCACAAGCAGTGCTATTTCTACACAAAGGTAATCCAGTGAAAGCTGGATGACTCCACCACAACCATTATCGATAAGCTAGTAAACCTCTGCCATTCTTAGCCTGCAAAATTCTCTCTGAAGACAGCTTTATTTATTTTACAGATAAAGCAACACCACTGCCATTTGTTTGCAGCTACATAAGTCCCTAATTCCAGACCTGACAAGAGTCTATATCTCCAGCCCACCCTACAAGGTCAGTGATTTCACTTACTCAAGGGCAGAATGCTGATCACCAAGGAGCACTTTCAGGATCTATCCAGAAAACGAATAAAGTACAATTCAAAAAGCAAGAGCAATACTGCCGGTAAAAATAAAGCAGTGAAATGATAGGAATATACTGTAAGATAACAGAGAAAAAAGTGTGGTGAAAAGAGATAACGTGCATGAATTAAGAAAGAATGCACAGTATAGGTCATGATAGAACACTGCTGTCTAAACTTTAATATTAGCAGCATTACTAGTGCATATGTACAATTATTACAGTTATACAGGGAAAGGAGGAGAGAGGAGTGTGACACAGCCTTCATGTTACAAGAGTTGGAACTCCTCAACTGCAAAGAGAAAGGTTGTTACCAAAAGTGCACAAACAAAACTCTGTTTTGCAAGAAACCTTTTCTTGTCACCTGAAATACTCATATGTTCTACACTAGCAGCAGGACAGGGAGAGCCATTTTACCTTCCAAAATCCATATTAACTACAGTCTAACTACATCCCTACATGAAAAGTGGTCTAGCCAAAGATGCTAGGGAAAAAAACATAAAATACTCTAGCATTGACTCATTAGGTGATTTACTTGATTGCTTTTTTTTTACCTCTATCACTAGAAGCAACAGCCAATAGCAATTGGTTGCAGGACACAGATTCAGTACAAGTATAAAAGCAATTCTGGTACTACTACACTTAGGGAAAGATTCCCTTTCCTCCTGTGTATTATATACCTACCTTTTTTATGATGCTTCTCCTCAATTTTGGCTATAATTCTTCCTCCTGTGTACTGCATTTTTTTTATTTATTTTATTATTACAGTTCACATTCCTGGTTGATGCAAAGTCTCTTTGGATCCAATAGCGTCCTGAAGGCTGGATTGTGAACTCATGAGTCCATCAATGTAGTATTATAGCTTATTTTTTATGAAATAGCTTCTAATTCACACTTTACTCACCACTCAATATTCAGATATGTTAATGTGGTAAACTCACAAATATCTTACTGCAGGCATCTTCCATCAGCTTCTCAACCCTTAAAGAATACCTGCCTTCTACATCATCTTCTAACCTTCAAATAGGTACGGTGACTTCAATGAATCATAACATTTTACAACCTACCATGAAGAGTTATCCATCACTGCTTCAACTTTACCCCCTGTCAGATGGATGAATGGCAACCAGGCCCACCAATCACAATGGACTTTTATAATGGGAGGACAAAAAGTTGCTGTGCATCTCTGTGCCCTAAGAATTGACATTTGCATTCCTCTCCACACTGGAGCCTCAAGCAATGCAGTCCTACAACCAGCTCTGCTGGAGCCCTTGTCAGTTTAAAGCAATGGTGTCCATTTGGCACTCAGTGTGCCATGACTAGATGATAAAAGCTAGCAAAAACTGAAAAATGTGCCCTTGAGGCAAGTGGGTGAAGTATCAGATGTCAATAATCAGTCAAATGGAGAAAGTAACCCAAGAAGAACCATCAATTAAATGGGTTAAAAAAAAAAACTATACTGAATTAAATACTTTACATTTGTAATTGAAAAAATAATCAGGAAAATAACGCAGGTGTGAAACCTTTAATGCATGCACAGAGACAAGAAAATACATTTAAACATTTTGTATTTGATTACTACTTAACCAGTACAGTTGCTTTAGTTCATTATAACCAGACAATAAATGAATCAGCTACAAAAACAATTCCAAATGCTACCACTAAACACAAAATGAAAAAAAATGGAACTGCCACCATAGGGGGTACATTATCATCATTGATGTAGCACTGCCAACAAGAAAGAAAGTACAGTTGTGTACCTACCATAAATGTAGATGTTCGAGTGTATTCACTGTTGCAGTCATTACTCTTGGGTTATCCTGCTGGCAGGCTACCCTCTGTCGGCCAGAATTCCAAAGTCTAGGTCCGGCGTCGGTTGCTGTCGCCTCTTCCCTGACATCAGTGCGCCAGGGGTATAAAAGATGCAGCCAATGCCATTTTCTTCAGTTTTTCTTGCCCCAGATGTCAGGTGCCCCCAAATTGGTAGGCTGAAAAATATGCCAATAAAAATGCATGCACAAAAATAACATTTCCTTCATCTACAAGCAAATACACCAAAAAGGTTGTATAAGATAGAAAAGTGCAGAAAAGTCCCAGCAAAGAAAAGGGGGATGGTGAGTGGGTAACCTGGACTGCAACAGTGAATATACTCAAACATCTACATTTATGATAGGTACACAACTGTATTATGTTCATCGTGTTTCACTGTTGCAGTCATTACTCTTGGGTTGAATCCCAAAGCTGAGGATGGGTGGCTGGGCTAAATAGGATTAGGAGAGGCTATGAGGCCCTGCAGAACTGCAGTGGCAAAGCCTGCTCTGGACTTAGAGTAAAGAGGTAAGTGGTAGTGCTTTGTGAAGGTGTGCACTGAACTCCAGGTTGCAGCCTCTAAGATATCTTTGGTTGGTACTCCTCTGAGGAAGGTTGCTGAAGTGGCTGCTGCTCTGGTGGAATGAGGCCTAATGCCCTTAGGCACTGATTTGCCATGTTGAGAATAGCAGAAACGGATGCAATGGCCTATCCATTTAGAAATAGTCTGTTTTGAGATAGCCATTCCTTGTGATCCTGCAGCATATGACACTAAAAGTTGCTCAGTCTTTCTGAAAGCTTTATTTCTGTCCAAGTAGAAGCGTAACTGCCTGTGTATGTCCAAGGAATGCAGAATTTTCTCACCCTTGTTCTGTGGATTTGGATAAAAAGGTAGGTAAGTGGATGGTTTGGTTGAGGGCCACACTGAACACCACCTTAGGCATAAATGTAGGGTTTGTCCTCAGAGAAACCCTGTCTGGATGAAAAATGATGAAAGGTTCCACAGCCATGAGTGCTTGTAACTCAGAGACTCGCCTTGCCGTGGTTATTGCTAGGAGCAAAGCTGCTTTCCAGGATAAGAATTTTATATCTGCTGTGGATGCTGGCTCGAAAGGAGGCAGTGTGAGTTTTCCAAAACATAACTGAGGTCCCAGGCCGGAATTGGTGCTCTCCTTGGAGGCCTAATGTTTTTGGCCCCTCTGAGGTACTGCCTTATTAAAGGATGAGAAAAGATAGGTGGTTCCGTATTGTAATGGGCTGAAATGGCAGAGGAATCTTAATTGATGAGAAAGAAAGGCCTTTGTTCAGCATCTCAGTTAGGTATTGTAAAATCTGAGGGATATTTGGGTACACACGTGTCTATGCCTTGTTCCTGGTTCCAAGCACAGAATCTCTTCCATTTTTCTGCATAAAATTTTCTGGTACTGGGCCTTCTGGCCTCCAAGATAACATCCATAACAGCTTTTGAAAGAGGAGTGTTCTGAATGGCTACATTATCCGCCATGCTGCCAGATTTAAAGTCCTGAGTTGGCTGTGCAGGATCTGATTTTGTTGGGTCAGCAAGTGAGAAGTTTGAGGCAATATCCAAGCTGGACCTTGAGATGAGCTCTTTAGGATTGGGTACCAGTGCTGGCGTGGCCAGTCTGATGCAATCAGTATAATTTTTGGTTTCTCTTGTCTGACCTTTAGGAGTACCCTGGGAAGGACAGGCAGTGGAGGAAAGGCATATACTGTTAGATTTTTCCAGCTGAAGGATAGGGCGTCCAATTTCCATGCTTGCTTGTGATAAATCCTTGTGCAAAATCTCTGCAGTTGGCAGTTGTGAGGGGATGCAAATAGATCTATGTCTGGGCATCCTCATTATCATGCTGAAGACTTGTGGATCCAGTTTCCATTTGTGGGGATCCATGAGGTTTCTGCTTAGTTCGTCTGCCAGAGTATTTGTTTTTCCTGGCAGGAATTGTGCTTGCAGGTGAACTTGAAAAGCCAATGCTGTGTCCCATAAGGTCATTGCTTGTCTGCAGAGAGGGTAGGAGTGTGTACCTCCCTGCTTGTTTATGTACCACATGACTGTAGTGTTGTCTGTCTTTATCAGTAACTGTCCTGGATGAAGCAGGTCCTTGAAAGTTGTCAGGGCATTTTGAACAGCTAGCATATCTTTTTGATTGATGTGAAGACGCACCTGGTTTGCAGGCCATGTGCCCTGAATACATTTTCCTGCCATATGGGCCCCCCAGGCATAATCTGATGCATCCGTTGTCAGTGTCTGTCTGGCTGTGGGTAAACTAAATGGCAGACCCTTGCTGTGGTGACAGGCTTCTGCCCACCATCGAAACTCCTGTTGCAGGCAGGGAATGAGTGTCATTACTGTCTCCAGGCTGTGGCAATGCTGAGTCCAAACACTTTTTTAGATACCATTGTAGTTTCCTCATATGCAGTCTGGCATATGGAATTAGTAGAATGCAGGATGAGATGAAACCCAAGGCCTGCAGGATTTTCCTTGCAGATAAGTGTTTTTTTTTTTTTTGCGAATTTCTTGAACTAAGTAGTCAGTTGCTTTTGTTTGTCTGGAGTGAGATAAGCCATCTGGGCAGTTGTATTTAAGCTTGCACCCAGGAATATTATCTCTTGAGAGGGCACTAGTTTTGATTTCTTTTCGTTTACTGTGTACCCTAGGCCAATTAGTAATCTTTTTACAAACGCCAGATGCTTTAGAAGAATATCTTTGTTCTCTGCTTGAATTAAGCAGTCGTCCAAGTAGGGATATATTTGAATTCCTTTTTGTCTGCAAAATGCAATTACTGGTGCCAGGCATTTTGTGAAGACCCTGGGCGCAGTAGATAAGCCAAAGGGCAGTGCAGAGAATTGGTAATGCATTGAGCCAGCTATGAATCTGAGGTATCTTCTGCAAGATTGCCTGATTGGGACATGCAGGTATGCCTCTTTTAGGTCCAATGTTAGAGCCAAGCCTTCTTGCCCAGCATGGGCAGTAGCTGCTGTAGAGTCAACATCTTGAATTTTGGAACTTCCAGAAACGTATTTATTACAGACAGGTCCAGTACTGGTCTCCAGGTTTTGTCCTTTCTGGGTACTAGGAAAAGTCTGGAGTAAAATCCTTGCCCCTGCTCTTGTTGTGGTACTTGCTAAATGGCCCTCATGTCCATGAGGGCTGTAATTTGTCTTTGTGCCTCTGCCCATTGATTGTGTGGCAGGTCTGGCATACCTTTTCACCTTGGTAGTGTGAAAATGGAACCTGTAGCCTTGGGACACTATGTTCAGGACTCATTTGTCTTAGGTAATCATTTGCAATTTGATGTAAAAAGTGCTAATTTTCCCCCCTCAGGGGGCTGCCAAAAGAAAAGTGCTTGGATCTGGTAGAGGAAAGTCATTGGGACCGCTTCCTGTAAGGCTGTGATTTGTCTTCTCTGGTTTTGGAGGTAGGAGCACCCCATTGTTTAGGCCTGTATGAGCCTTGGGGCTGAGATCTGCCTCTGGGACGCCTGTATCTGCCTATTTATGGTCTGACACTGGAAAGGACCAATTTTTTGAAGGCCAGTTCCTGCTAAACCTGGGTGGTTGCACCTGTAAGAAATTCTGGACTGTCTGCATGGATTTTGCTTTATCCTCCATTTTTTTCAACACTTCTGCTTTAGTACCAAACAAAGTATCATGCTGAAATGGTGCATCTAAAAATTTTGCTTTAACATGATCAGGCAGATTCTGCTCCTTTAACCAAGCATGCCTTCTAACAACAGAACCTGTAACAGTGGAAATAGGAAACAATAGAAATAGGCGTATAACCAATGCCCTATATAAACATACTAAACAACACACAGCAGCTTCATTTCAGTTTATAATTATTGATAGAATACAATCACACAGAAACTTCAAGATGGGGTGGCATACCAAACTCAACAATATGGAACAAAGATGGATCACTACACTTGGGGCTCTTTTTAAACCTGGACTCAATGAATATCATGTACATGAAGGATAAGCTCTAGGTACCTAAAAGCAAAACCAAGTAATATATCTAGGCAGTCTATTATAATTCCAGACATATCAGACATTAGGCTCATTTTTAATAACAATTTAAAGAGTATTTCTTAGAACCATACATTTATCATCAACAGAAACATAATTTTTGGTCTACAAGTCAGTTATGAAGAACACTTAAACTCTCAAAAATATGATCAATAATAATATGCGTTTGGAAAATAATGAAAAATAAGCATATTATTACGGATACACCTCTTGTTTATAATTATTACTAGTCAGGGTGTTTGGAAATTGTTGTATCAGCATTATTTTTGAGTTGGTATAATTAGATTTCACCACAGTATGGACTATAATCTGAATGTCCAGTAATATAAAAATTTTTTAATATATTCTGAATATTATCAGTTGTACAAATATATAATAAGTGGGGAATCTACATGTTTTAGACAGTCATCATGTCTACCTAATTTGACAATTCAGTCGTCAGTATTATGGATTACTAAATGAATATGGGTAATACCACTTTAACAAGTGGGTATAAAATATGTAGCAGGATGCATCATGGTTTGAAACTGTTTTTGATTATTAAGTCACATTGAAAAAGGCTTTCATAGCCGAAACCGGTTTGTGCACCACTATTAGGTTGTTTTTACAATCCTAATAAATATACTTTCATCTGTTGCTATCGAGTGCTGGTCTCTCTTTTTTGTATGACTTGTCGTGGTTTGAACCGAGCACCAACAGTCCCACGTGTGTGCTTTGTTGGGTTGGACTGACACTGGAAAGGACCAATTTTTTGAAGGCCAGTTCCTGCTAAACCTGGGTGGTTGCACCTGTAAGAAATTCTTGACTGTCTGCATGGACTTTGCTTTATCCTCCATTTTTTTTCAACACCTTCTGCTTTAGTACCAAACAAAGTATCATGCTGAAATGGTGCATCTAAAAATTTTGCTTTAACATGATCAGGCAGATTCTGTTCCTTTAACCAAGCATGCCTTCTAACAACAGAACCTGTAACAGTGGCCCTGCAAGAGGCCTCCAGTGAATCATAACCACATTGCAAAGCATGCTTTCCCACTTGTTCGGCTGCATGCAATAATTCCTGCAATTCCTTGCTCTCTGAACATTCAGTATTTGTCAACAATTTCTGTTTAAGCAATGACATTAAATATTGCTAATATTTAAGCATATGAAACTGACAATTTAAAGCCCTTACAGCCAGGGTAGCAGAAGTGTAGACTTTTTTCCCCCCATCTGTCTAGAGCCCTAGAATCCCTATCAGAGGGGACAGGGTTTTTTGCAGTGGAAGCTTTAACCCCTTTGGGACCCTGAGATATAGTTTCTGGGTCAGCAGCGGGGTTTTTATATAGGAATTTATGAGAATCCGGGACCCTGTAGTATCTTGTCTGGCTTAGCCAGTGCAGGGGGTAAAGAGTCAGGGGACAGGCCGGACTCTGAAAATACATCTACAATGTCTAGAACTGGTGGAATAGCAAGGGGTCTGTGCTGAGGAAGTAGCAGAAAGTCTCTGAACCTTTTCTTAGATTCAGAATAATCTTGGCTCTGCCAGTGGAAATGCTCCAACATGGTATGCAGGGTTTCCCCAAAAGAATAATCCTCAGGAGGAGAGGCTGAAGGAATGGATTCTTCAGCATCAGAATCCTCATAGGAAGCATGGAGTAATCCTGTTCAGAAGAGGAATCAGAGGAAACTGAAACCTGATCAGAAGAATCATACTCTGTCTCTTGCCTAGGCCTCTTATCAAGAGGGGGATGGGAGCCCCTGATCAAAGTAATTAGGTCTTCGGCCATTTTGAGCATGTATTTTTTAGGCATGGAAGTCTGAGTAGGAGAATGCTGTACTTGTTTCTTTGTCTTTAGAGCTGCTTTAGTCTTTGAAGCTGAAGATGGTTTAATATATAGTTGTGTAGGTCTGAAGACATCCTCAGAAGCCGATGCCTGCTCAGCGGCTGTGGACCCATCTGAGGGAATGATTTCCGAGTGTCCAATACCTTGAGTATCCACAGGCCCAGTCGGCTCCATGTGGGAGTCGGAAGCGGCCTGTGGCTCTGAGGTAGCAGGCGCCAGGGGCTGCGAAAGCATCTCACTGAGAACCAGCGACTGGCCTAGCAGAGGCCTCGTCGTTGGTTTTGGACCTCGGATGCCTATCCTTATCCTTGCGTTTTTTGTAAACTCCTGTTATCGGCTGGTCCAACGGCATTATATAATTAAATCTCTGGCCAAAGTAATGAAATGAAAATCGAACTGACGCTTAGTGCGTTGGTTAAATCTAGCATAAAACCGACAGCTAGCAACGTTGTGATCAGGGCCTAGGCAAGGAATATAGTAAGAGTGAAAATACTTATGAGGTATTTGCTTCCCACAAGAAATACAATTGTTAACTTTTTCTGACATTGGTCTGGAGCAAGAAAAAAAGTTTCCCCAATGGGGTACTTAGCTTTAATGAAGACTTCGGTTCTGAAATTCGGATTTGAAAATCTCAGGAGTCGGCCGACCGGCACTTGCGAACTGCTTTTGCTTTGGGCACCGCGCAGCAAGAAAGACTGAAGAAAATGGCGTCAGCTGCATCTTTTATACCCCTGGCACACTGATATCAGGGAAGAGGTGACAGCAACCAACGCCGGACCTAGACTTTGGAATTCTGGCCGACTGAGGATAGCCTGCCAGCAGGATAACCCAAGAGTAATGACTGCAACAGTGAAACACGATGAACATCTCTAGACATTAAGGGCTACATCCAAAATCCATACGGAGCCATGAGCACCATCAGAATATATTCAAACTCCACTTATCACAGCAGCTACTCTGAGCACAATCAGCTTTCTGCATCTTTAATACACTAGTCTACAAGACCTAAAAGGAATCCAAAGGTAAAGCTGGAGGATTCTGAAGATCAATAAAACAAAGATACAGAGACCACTTGAGATCTGAACAACAATTAGCAGGGTCATATTAAGTCAGACAGCCTACAGCTGTTAATTTAATCTGAATGTTTGAAACAGAGCGAAGATTTATAAAAAAATAAAATCTTGCTCCGAAGACAAAGGGGTTTTAGCTGTTAAATTCAACTTAGGAAAGCTGAAATTTTTTTGAATGAAAATATTGTTTTTACCAAAGTAAAGTAAGGAAGAGAGACTGCTTTCAAATCAAAATGCTGCTAGTCAGCTTATTTAGGAAATTACTCTTATACAAAGGTCAGACTGCATTTCCACTCCACATTTGGTACCTATGTAAAAGAATTAAAGGTGAATGCTACTTCCATAGATCACAATTAAGTCAGACATCACTATATAATACATTTATAACTGTACATGAACATAAAAACGCAGTGTAAATCAGACTTTGATCATGTAAGAAAACTGCTGGAAGAATACCAAAAAACATATTACTGTACAGCAGCAACAACCTAACTTTAATTTCTTTAACAAAGGTAAACAACTTTTTCTTCCGAAATAAAATATTTTAAAATAAGTTATAAATAAAAGTCCATTTTTAAACATATGCTGCATTACTAATCTATTAATAAACGTGAAAAAAGTTCACAAAGGTACTTCAACTGCAATCAGATTACTCACGGGGGTTTTGTATTTTCACAGAGGACTCCGGGTCTGGATGCTGCATATGTACCACCTGTGTGCTGATTTGTTCTATCAGTATCTAAAAGGTAAACATATATAAAAAAAAGTGTTGTAAGGAAATGCTGCATGACAGAGTAACCCTGTAAATTGCACTATTCAGGAACTTGGGAGAGTACGGAATAAAAATCAAAATGCATTATAGAAATCCAGATAAAAACACGAGCTTAAAAAGGTGGGTGCTGTTCAACAATCAGCTACACAGAGTGAACATAGAAGTTCAGCGAGAATATAAAACAGACATTCATGTTATGGAGGCAGAATTCTCTTAAAATCAGTACAGGATGATGCTGACGTTATCAAAACACTAAGGTAGTTTTATGAAGAACCAAGAGGAATTAAGTCACTTAGCATTCATTTTACCAGCCTCTCAAACCTGGTGACTAGTTATGGACAAAAATGCACCTAAACAGATGATTGTATTTTATAGGTCCCAGAATAAGAAATCTGATAAAAAACACCAACATTTCAAGAAGTGGTAAACAAAAACACAGCCATACATTGAATGCTTATTTATGAACATAGAAATATACAAATGTAATTTTTCTTCACTTCTATTTGAAAGACAACCATGTATAACTGCTGTATTACAGCTAGCTAGACTTTCAATGATCACTTTATGACAGTATACATGTTATATCACAATTTAAGTTTAAATTTTGTTCCTGATGCACACATTCCTGATAGACAACAGTGCAGCATACCTCACATTCATGGAAAGCTCTAAATGTGACAGTCTATCCTGGACTCAGGGCCTGCTTGAACTTTAAGTCAGATAAGTAGTGTCCTGGTAAGAACCCCTTCTGAACTCCAAATATTGATGAGTGCATAAACTGATGCTACTCTCCATTTCAGACTCAGGTGATTGACCAACAACCACCATGGCTAACAAACTGCAGAATCGTGGATGGAGAGACAAGTGCAAAGCACCTGTGTGCTAAAACAATTACAGAGATCTGAAGACTACCAAAGAGTTTATTTTTCCAGCTTATTTTACAAGTCAAGATGAATTATTATTAGTTCTAGGAACAAATCACACCTCAATCAATTCTGGCATGAACTTCCTATTTGCACTCTAGGGCTTTTCTGATTTAGTATGGTGTGAAATGAAGATTCTGCCCTGATTTGATTGCCAACTAAGATAAAGAGAGAACATTGTCAGCATTCCTCTGTAGAGCACATAATTTATTTTTCTCTCTTTTTTGATGGTTTAGTCAAATAAAAAAGTACTAATATGTTTTGCACTTTTTATTAGCAAAGATAGAGCTCAAATCCTACCTTCCCCTACATGTATGTTGTGTAATAAATTATGTTTGTAATATCTAAAAAAAACTCATCTTAATTTAAGTATGGTAGAATTAATGTTTTTCTCAACAGTGTTTTTTTATTAATGTATGCACATGCACGTCAACCATTTAGAATATAACAACTTAAGATACTTAAAAATAATTGGATGTATTAACTCAGCTGTAAAACAGTTGTATAAAACACATAATCATCAAAGTGCCTGTCTATCTAACAGGTGCTAGGGGTAACAGCCTGTCCCAGTTTATGCAGGACAGTCTCTATTAGGGTAGTTGCATTTTGTGTGTGTGTGTGTGTGTGTGGTGGGGGGGGGATGAAAAATGGCAAATTCTGAGATTTTATGACAAAAACATTTCCTTATGTTTCCTCGAATAGTTGCACAAAACAACTAATTTGTATATGAAGCACCTTAACCTTATATATAAGTATAGAAACGTGATGTTTTGCAAGATTAATCTTTTACACTGCAAAAAAACTGAACCTCCTTTTGCTCTCACTGTGGATATGGTTTGTCCTGCAAAATCCCAAGTTCCCATAAAAATGTAACACTTTGGGCAACTGAAAAGATGGCAATGCTAAATAGGTCTGGCATTATTATACTGAAAAGGTGGCAATGCTAAATAGGTCTGACATCATTATACTGATAAGGTGGTAACGCATAGGTCTGACATCATTATACTGAAAAGAATACCACAACAAATATTTAACTAAGTGATGACAAAAAGCTGAAGGGAGATTACCTCAAAGAGGACATTGTATGTAGTCATTGTAAGTGTATTTGTCTGAAGCATCAACCTTTCAGCCAGGAGGGAGAACAGCGCATGTCCAAGCATGACTTCAGCTTTCCTCCTGCAATAACAAAGAATGTTAAATTACTGCAATGTTAAGAATCAGCAAAACAGTCCTACAATCAACAGCAGCAAAACAAAGAACAGTAATTTAACAAATTTTAATGAAATGGACTTCTCCACAAAAAATAATAAATGAGAATGGTAATGCGAAAACTCTGTGCAACAGAAAACACATGCATTTTAAGTGCAATCACCTTGGAAATGAGCACTTTATTTGGAAATGCTCCTGAATCTGCAATAAATGCTAAGCTACTCTGAAAATATCTTCTGTATGATCTAATAAAGGGCTTGGTGAGCCATAGATAGATTTTCCATATCATAAATACATACTTCTGTGACAGATGTTTCAGGAAGTAACCCAGTACTTTAAGGGCCTGTACTCTGATTCCTTCAGTTTTGGATGCAAGCAATTTGTAAACCACCCTACAAAAAGAGCCAGAAAAGAGCAAATTAATGTAGAAAGCAGACGTAAAGAAAGGCGTAATAACCAATCATAAAGTAAGGCAAGAATACATAATCTGAAAGATAATAGGCAACATCTGTACAGTTAGCCAATGAACTCCATGTATAGTTTAAATCTTTCTTATCAATGACTTAACACATTCTGAATATGCAGATCTTGCACTCGAATTTACAAAGAAACTGCCTCTTCTGTTTGTTTTAACTTGTATCACCATTTCCCTAGTTAACACATACTAGAAGAATTTCTTTTAAGAGTAGACATTACTTTCCCCACAAATATGTGTTCATTTGAGGCCCTATTCTTTTTCTTCCAACCATACATATATTCATGTGTCATTATGCAAAAAAACAGCATTCGGTTATTACGTCATTTTCTCTGTACCTTACTCTTCTATTGTTTATTGCAAATCCTTTCGCACTACAGCATTACACAAACCTTCATCAGCCTTACCTCAGTTATTAAACCAACATCTACCAGTCAGTCATAATCATCTGTTCACCAAGGTTTACCATACAACACTGCACCTTCTCAAGTCTCTAGGATTGCCTTCCTTATCAGTCAGATGAAAGCACTGGGTTACCAATACACTATAAAACTCAGTTGCAAGAGAATACACTCAACTGCCTCTCAAAACTTTACTTGACTAAATGGATTTAAGATGTGCAGCTTTCCCCACCCACCCAACATAAAACAGACCCAGTGGATACTGCCAGTCATGGATGAAATAAAGTGCTCTATTTCCCAAATTCCTGTTTAATAAACATATTAAATCTTGTCCTTACACAGCCCTCCTTTCTCGCATGCAACCTTTTCCCATGTCTACCTGAGTTAACAGGCAGATATTTTTAAGTGATTCCTAAACTACTCTTTACTGGCCTTGTAAACCCTGTAGTTGGTATCAGCTGTTCGTGGGGTTGCTATAAGAGTTGGTTGTGACTTGGCAGTACTGGATGGAATTTGTGTTTTACATCATCATGTTTATACAAACTTCCCTCTTCAGCTGCCTATGCCAGACAAAGTGAAAGGGTGGAGTATTACAGGTATGTTTATGCACATGAAGGGAATTCTCACAGTAACCATTTGAATTGTCAAGATGTGCTACAACAAGTCCCTAAACGTGGAGACTGAACGGAGAGGTATAGCTATCTCTGAATTGGTATATATAGGTTCAGGGATGTGGGGATATGGTGGGGCTCCTTCCCTGCAAAAAGAAAATTTTAAGAACAGCGATTTTTGAGACTCACTTTTCTTGTGTGTTTTTGGTCTTTTTTATCCCAGCTTCTCAGTACGCAGCATTGACTGCTGACATTTCAAATCAGAAGCCATTCTCACAGTTACAGGGATGTTAACTTACATGAAGGGAATTCTCACAGTTAAAGTATCACTGTTTATTACTGATGTAATACAAGTGGACACAAATGAAAACAGGGCATGGGCAGTGAGAGGATACTTTTCTGACAGAGTATGGTACATGCTTGGAACAGTGTACCAAAGAGGGTTGTGTATTAAAACATAACAAGGACGTCCAAGAACGCATGTTGAAATTCTTGCAAGGGGAGTTAAAGGTAAACTGTATTTCATGGCAAAGAATTGCCAGTGGCTCAACAGGCGGGGCACACATACCTCTGATAGAAGGATGATTTCAAAGGCTGTGAAGTTTTAGTTGGACACCAGTTATTTGGATTTACGTTCCAGTACTTACATTGCAAGAGAAAACAGCTGAATTCCCAAGCTGGTATCTCTCAGGCAAGATACTGAACAGAAGCTCCAACTGTTCAAACAAGCACTAAATTAGGTGAATGCAAAAAAATCTCATACCATTTGTCAGAAAAGACCCCTTTTTGACTGGCAATACCATCTTAAAAATCAGCACAATTTTTTCTTTGATTGTATACATACATTTGCATCAATTTATTCCTTCACCTTCATTTTCTCTTTTACATAGCTAAATCCCAACACCACAAGAATTTTCAAAAAACGTCATATCCTTTTTCAAAGGTTTACTGTACAACACTTCCACACAACTTCCTCTACAACTTATTCAGGCACACAGAAGTAGTATCATTTTATCACCCCCTTCCATCTGTGAAATGAAAAATATATGATGTCCTCTTACTCCCACGTCTCCAGACTGAATCCTTTGGCACCTGGACCGAACATTCAAACCTGGGTCACTGCAGGTGCAGTCACCGTTCTTCCAGTCTGTGCCACATGGCAGCT
The DNA here is from genome assembly GCF_019279795.1 of Protopterus annectens. Taxonomy (NCBI): domain Eukaryota; kingdom Metazoa; phylum Chordata; order Ceratodontiformes; family Protopteridae; genus Protopterus; species Protopterus annectens. The sequence continues at coordinate 83,667,831 of NC_056729.1, read as the reverse complement.
AAACCCCAAAAGGTGCATCCTCACCAGCTTATTTTTTAATTTCAGTATTTCACTATTATACACATATTTCTCCTTCAGTTTGGTTTAAGTCTGCTGTTTTGTTTTCATTTTCAGCATAAAACACCTCTCTCTGTTCTACTCACTGCTTGCTACCAGAGCATATCCAAACAAACCTACCTTGATTTGTGATATATTGTGGAGTTGACTGGTAAAATATAAATTCAAATAAAGCTTTTCTTATATGTTATCACGGTTTGTAGGTAGGAAGGGGTAGCTTGTTAACAAGATTTACTTTGAATCATATTGTGTTGTTTTACCTTTAATTTCACTGTTGGTTGTTAGAAAGGGATAGGTTTGCGACAGGCAAGCTCTAGCTACCCCAAGGGGCACAGACCGCTACAAATTCACACAGACTGCAGACAGGAAAATCCAGAACATAACTGAACAATCTTATTTTGGTTTGGGACTTATTGATCTTTACTGTTAAAAAAGAAGTGTGACTGTGAGCGAAAGTAAGGAATTGCAGCTTTTGTCTGGCTTGCAGAACTTGTATGGTCAGAACAACTTTACTGTACCTACTTTAGTATTTAGTCGTATATTGCCTGTGTGATTTGTCATTGAAGATGATTTAATTTCTCTTTGAATTCTGTGGTCACTGATTTTGATTATTCTTTTCTATTACAATATTTTATTCGTATGAAGCTGAATATGGATTCCTTAAGAGAGTATGCAATTAACGATTTGCTAATGCACAAATATCTTGTACAGCGTAATAAATGTTATGCATACTTAAAGGTAAAAGCTGATAACACTGCTGATTCCTCGTGTCAAAAGTTGGATGATTTGCTTACCATTGTTAGAAGTTAATCTAGACTTGATGATTGCACTTGTGAAAGTGGCATGGCTTGGAGAACTGTTGTTCCATATATTAATGACTGGACTGGTGAGATAAATAATGTTAGGGAAAGAACAAACAGAACACATTTAGGAAATGATGCATCTATTGCCTTTAAAAATCATTCAACACCTATGAAACAAGACATTGCCCCCGACAACTTTGGAATTCTGGATGCAAGTATTCAGCAGTCTGAGGATCCTGATTGTTTAGAAGGAAACAAAAAAAGAAAGAAAGGAAGAAGTTCACAACAAATAAGGAATAAAAAAATGGATTAATGCCTGCAAAGTAAAGAGAATACGTATTAAAAAGGACACTGCTCTGTTATGTAACACACAGATTACAAGGAATTATAACGGTTATCTATCAGAAAACCTTCAGTCTACAGAAAAAAGCATAATTTTTCCAAAAGAGAAGCTAGAAAAGAGGCAAGGGGCAGGTGAAAAGGAAGAAATCAAAACTGAACATGGAAGGACTGAAGAACATTACTGTAACAAAATAAGAAGGGAAAGACAGAAGTTGACTACATGGCTCAAGCTGTGGATTTACAATGCCAGCTGAATGAGAATTTAATACAAAGTGAAAACAGTGGGATTAATAAGACTAATGGTGATGATGATCTATTCTTTGTAACAATCGATAGAGCAGATATTACTGTATTAGAAGTTGAAGATTCTTCAGACGTGGTCAGCAAAGATATTCTTGTAATTGGAGAGAAATTGTTACTGATATTTGCAGAAAAGATAATGAATATCAAATAATGTTGTTTGCCAGGAGCAAAAATAGAAGATGTGAGACGAGCCTTGGAATGCCTTAAAGTAAGCAAGTACAGATCTGTTCTTATTCATGCTAATACAAATGATCTCATCCACAAGGATTCTCTATTGATAGGGAACTGACAGCTCTTTTAGACAGTATAGCTTGTACAGGTGGTTAGGATGTATTTTTCACAAATTAGCTATAGAACGGAGAGTCAGGTCACCATGAATGAAAAGATTTTTGGGTAAATACCTTCATGCAAAAAATGTCCCGTTTTAAAAAATGGAAATGTGTAGAGCATCCGGGCCTAGTTTTAGGCACACGTGTTCAGACAGGATGGCGTGCATTTGTCAAGCTCAGGAAAGAACATTTTTACAGCAGATATTTTGCTGTATTTGACAAACACTAGGCAGGATTTTTGTCAGGTCGAAAATTTAACAGTTCAGATAACATTTGATGCATCTCTGATGGGTAATGCTAGGAATATTAATAAAGTGTTTTTACTGGAAAATTTCCTAAGTTCCCACAAGATTGATGTTATTGTTTGTGAAACGTGGTTAAAGAACAATGACTGGAAGCCAATTCTCTCAGGGTATAAATGTTTGTACTGTAACAGACATTTACAAAAAAATCAGGTGGAGGTGCTATGATAAGGATTAAAGATGGTCATGAGACCTGTAATTATTACATGTTCAATGATAACACCAACACTACAGACTGTGTAACTGTGACAATAAAGACAACCCTGTAACATAACAATTCTTGCAGTGTACAGACCAACAAAGTCAAGTGCAGAGGACCTAGAGGAATTCATACATTTTTTGCATGAAACACAGGAGTGAAGAATAATAGTAGCTGGGAACTTAATTTAACAGAAACAGACTGGAATAATATTGATTAAAAAACATTAGTAAGGAAATTACTCAACATACATTCAGGAAAAACAATTGTTTCAGATTGCAAAAAAACTACCAGGGGGTGGAATATATTAGATATTGTGTTTCTAAAGAAATTACTGTTACTTCAAGTCAAGTTTTATCACCGTTGATATGCAGTGATCTTGGGGTTATAAAGATTAACTTGTTGCTAGATAAGTCTTCCAAACTGAAATTTAAACCAATACACAGAAGACTAATTACATATTATATGGAAGCAAAACAGTCACTATGTAAAACTAACTGCAGTCATGTGTTCAGTGGAAATACTGCAGACGGAATGCGAAAAAATGCTTAACATCAGGATCTAGGCATACAATGTCAGGCAGACACATTTCCATCTGATTAAGGTGAGACACAAAAAATATAAGAAATGGAAGACAGGTTGAATTACAACTTTGAAAACTGAAATAAGTTGGACAAACAAATTAAGCATGGTGTGAGACAAGATACAAAAATTTGAAGAAAATTTATATAAAGATATTGAGCGTAATAGGAAACCATTTTATAGATAAGATGTGGAAGGAGTAAAGACAAATTGATAAAATGTGTGTAGATTCTAAAATTTGTTTCCCGACACAATGCATTATATATATATTTACAAAATCTTATGCAAAACATCTTGGCTCCACAAAAGGGGTGATAAGTTGTCCTACCAAAATCCAGGTAACCTCAGATACTGGAATCAAATTAGATTATATTTAAACAGAATGGCACAAACTGGATCCAAACAAAGCACAGGGAGGAAACAGAATTAGTAACAATGGAATGAGGACACTTCCAGCAAGAACTTACAGTACCATTATATCTATTATTCACTAGGTCATAACATCAAAATAACCCAAAGAAGTTTTGGCAGGTTTCAACAAACCTTTCATTCTGGGGAAACCTTACCCTACCCCTTGAAAACTTACTGGTAAAGATCTGAAGACTAGCTATGTCGTTTAACTCATTTCTTTTTGAGACCATCCATCCAGCCAGTCAGTCCTAGTCAGTCACCCTCCCTCTATAACTTCTTCTTCTTCTCCTTCCATCAATGCTATTGAATAAATCTACCTATTGGTTTAACCACACAAGCCTCCACCCCACCATCAGGACCCACTAAAAAAAAAAGAAACATCCCCAGCCTATGATCCTCTCGGCCGTTGACTCCCAATGAAATGAAGAAAAATACATCAGATGTTATAGCCTACTCATCTTGATAAACATAACTATAACTAAGTCAGTCTAAAATCCCTCTGTGGAAAAAATATCATATGTCATTCCACTTCACAGAATTGGCTCCTCCCACAAGAATTTCAAACTTCAGACCTATAATAATAATAAAATAATAGCAAAAAAAATAATGGAAGTGTTCATAAGCAACTCCTATACTATATACAATCCTCAACTAAACACCTTAACCCCACCATTCCCTTTCCAGCCCTCATCACCTTAAAGCTTCTCTCCTTCTCTCCTTTGTTGACTCCCCTATGTATTAACCCAATAACAAAACTCTTATTAAAAATAACTGACTTCTTCTTCTTGCAAAATTTTTTGACACACTCCAATCACCAACTATTGCTCCACAACCTCCCCTTTGCTTGACACCCTGACTCTGACTTGCAAAGCTAATACATACCTTTCTGATAGACAGCAAGCACCCAAACACACAAACCAAGCTAGTTCCCATAAATATTGGGAGATTCCTCAAGACTGGAGACATGCGCTTATTAAATTGTCATTAAGGGAAAGGGGAGTGGGACAACCCCACAGAGTCGTATAGACCCTTATATGTCTACATTCTTCTTGTGGAAAAATAATGGAGAAGGTAATATTGGATAAATTGTCAGAATTGGATAGGTTGGGACTTGAAACCATATATCAGCATGCATATGTTGAAAACAGATCCATTACCACCTGTAACAATGTTCTATAACAATATAATAACAGCTATTAATGAAAAAATGTGCTGTGATGTAATTTATATAGATTTAACTTCAGCATTTGACAGGGTTATACACAAAGCACTGATCAATAAATTAGAACTAGGTATTGATGTACTCTTGATAAGATGGCTAGCTGCATGGCTTACAAATAGGACATGGCAAGTATCATACAGCAACTGGAGAGGTGAAATTCTTGGTTACAGTCAGGGTGTCCCACAGGGCTTTGTCCTAGGCCCTTGTTTAGATTGCATTTTTCAGAACTAACATTTTCATCTGAGGTGTTCTAAGTCTATATGCAGATGACCTGAAATTGGGTAAACTGATTATATGTGTTACAGATAAGGCATGTCTGCAAAATAACTTGACTAAATTGACCATTTGGGCACAGGAGAATAATATGCTGATAAAGACATCAAAAACTCAGCATATGAGATTTGGGAGACAAAAACTGAAAGGCGAATATTTAATACAGATCACAATGATTTAAACTGTAGACTCATTTACAGACTTGGGTATAGGTAGATCCAGCTATGAGTTTTTCTAATATCAACCAATTGGTTAATGACAGTTATAGAACTATAGGTTGTATAAAAAGATTTGTAAAGTCTAGGAAATCAAAAATGATGGCGTCATTGTTTGTCAGTTACATTAGACCCAAGCTAGGGTATGGAATAACAATATGGAAACCCTATAAGAAAACAAGCACAAGTTAACTGGAAAGAATATAACAGAAATATACCAAGGGCATCCATGGATGTGAAAATTTAAGTTATTATGAAAGACTAAAATATCTGAACGTGTACAGTGTCTCATAGATATCTAACAGGAGATCTTATTTGGGTATATAGGGCATTTAGAGACTACTTCTCGGAATGTTTGGAGTTATCAAAAAGTACTAGAGAATCATCAGACAATCTATGTAGAAGATTCTATAGGAATGAGAAGTCTACTAATTGGTTCTCTGAGAGAGCAGCTGACACATGGAACAGACTACCAAATTACATTAAAGCAAGTAGTAGTTTAGATATTTTTAGTAACAGCCTGGACACATTATGGGAACTGTTTTGGTATATTGGCAAGCCTGAAGGGCATTAATGCCTATGCTTGAAATATTTGTATGCAATACTTTCTGTGATTTCCTATTTGGATCCCTCTTCCAACACCAAGTTTTCCACAAAATTTCCATTTCATCCAATCCTCTCTATCCTTTCCAACTTAAAATTAATTTTCACTGGTTCCGGACTGGAGAACAATCCAGGGAAAATTTTACATTCTACTCTTACCGAAGAATAGGAACAATGTCATGCAGAAATTAAACCTGCAGTGAGTCGCATGTATCTGAACTTAAAATTTACATTTTTTCCACTGCATGCTCAGTTCTCCAGCCCTCCCATTGGTATTAATGTTATTCACTAGCTTCATCTTTTAGAAAGTACCCAAGTTCTACTTGCAACCCCAAAAGGAATTCCAGTTTCACAAGATTATTATTCATTCCAATTCTATTACCTAAATCTCTACTTCAGTAGAGACCCCCCCCTCCCGGCCATTTCATTACAGCCACATACCAACTGATTAAGGTAAATAACAAATGCATCTAAGTTACCTCTAACAGGACATTAAAGTAAATGACAAATGCATCTAAATTACCTCTAACTGGGTTCAGTATCTGGTACTGCAATCTATTCCTGAGAATACCACCCCTGTTTTACATGAACCTCCAAGCATAGTCATCTGCCCCACCTAGAATTTTCTCACATATTTTTCATTTCCTGCCTTCAAATCCTCAAGTCTTGCAGTAAGTCTCATGCTACAACCACCTTTATGTTTTTTAGTCCTTCACTCTTCAGTGATGTCCCTTGACTTTTTATTTCAACTTCCAAAACTTTCCCCTCTGCATCTTTTCTTACATCCCTTTTACATCTACCTTCCAAAATCCAAATGCATAATTCTTTTCCCGAACTCACCTTTAATGACCTAACACGCACCTCCATCTTCCAGTCTTTTCAGCTTGTGCTTTATACATTCCATCCCCTTTCCTTACTCTATGTCTTACAACCACCATCTCTCATTCTATAAAAAAGCCCCAAATCTACGTAGAGTAATATAAGATGGCAGCCCATGATCCTCATACTATACCTATAACCAATACTCTTCTGCATCAAGTTCTCTACCCTTATTCTGTTTTCAATGGCTATTGTCACACCAGGTCCCAGCACTCGTTTCTTAACATTCAAACAAACTCCATTCACCTCTCACTATATCAAAAAGCATACAGTTTACTGGATATGCTTCAGTTCCCTTCACTTTCATTCACCCCTCTAAATATCACTTTTCTTCTTTTACTTCAATTATATACTAAAAGGACTAACTGAACTTTTTTTACAAAACCACACCTTAGTTACTATTGCTCCATAAAAAGCATACTAGAATTTAGAAAACTGCCCCACTGTTTAAAAGACTATTAAAAGTCTGATATGGGACTGATCAATGCACACACTAATATTATAATTCTAATATTGTTATAAACTACTATAAAACATTCTTAATATTTTACAATGAAAAACAACTGACATTGGTGCTGTTTTCTGATACTCCAGAGTACACTTTTACTAATGTAAACTAAATGTTTTCTTAGTTAGATGCCACACTTGAACAGATCCCTAGGGCCTTAATACTTCATTTTTAACATTTTTCACTGAATTTCCACCTTAGCAATTATACCTATGGTTTTCAGCCCACTTAGGTATTGATACTATATGTTTTTACACACAAACCTGATAAAGCGAATTTGTTAAAAATGTTTCAGTTTATAAAATTACTAATATTTATTCTGACGGATGTCTATTGGTATATCTTTTTGTCAATTAGTCATTTTGTTAGTGAGTAGGTTTCTTAATTAACGTTTGAATTAGTAGGTTAGCCTTAATAAGCTGTTCTTGTATATGTTATTTTGTCTCTGGCTCTTTAGTTTCAGTTCTAAGGGAGCACAGTCTTCATTTACACTATGGTATTAAGAGGGAAGGGGGGACTTGGTTAAAGGAATGAGCTTAATGCTTTTATTGCTCAACACAACCACAATCTGCAACTACTCCCTTGCTCCAAATAACCTGATATATATAAATAATGAAAGTCTTTAATGTTTTTCATTGTACTCAACTAGGATCGCTTGTTTGTGCGTTTCAATAAGGATATTACATTCTTAACTCAACTGTGGACTACCTACTATTTTATTACTTTGTAGGTACTACTTTAAAGTTCAGTTTTTATTAGTAAACTAGGTGCATAACACATTTCAAAGAGTGAACTTCATACCCTCCACACTGGGAAGTTTCTGCTTGGTTTGTTTTCAATTATATACTATAGTCCAAGAAATAAAAATAGAAATACAGTACTATTTCACCTCCAAAAGCAGCATTATACAGCATAAGAGAACCATTAACTCTTAGCCATCAACTATTTGATGTCTCAGTAAGGGACATTTAAAATCTTGGGATGTATATTGTCAAATTCCAAAATGTGGAGACCAACTGACCAAAAATCTAGACTTGTGCATTCTAAGTCCAAAACTGCTATTTCTCAGAATATTCCCTTTTCTTCAAGGTACTGTGATCTTGGGGGTTGGTATAAATACGTTCAAGGGTGTGGAAGACTTTCTTTTCACACTGGGGGGTGCAGAGGGGCTTGTACCCTGTTAGAAAGGAGAAGATGTTTGACATTTTCCCAAAATGCTGCAATTCAAGTCTCGACATTTCAATAAGAAGCCGTCAATACAGTATCCACTACTGTTAGGTCAGTAAAACACATATTCCCCAACCCCATCATTAATCTCAGTCATCAAAGGGTTTATCACTTCAGGATTAATCAGTACCTCTTCATGCCAGTTTGCTAAATATCATTTACTCATAAGAAAACACAAGAAGATAAAATACATCTGTCCTGCTCACCCAAAACTTAGTCACACTACACCCCACATACTTTTGCTATTAAGATCTAGACAAAAAACATAATATATAAAGCATAATACCCAACAGTCTTCTTCAGGTACCACCATTTACTGTCATAATTAACTCATATTAATTCTTGTTTTGGTTCTCATTATTATTCTACTTTTTCTTTCTTATTAAAAAGCTATCATATTTAAGACACAAAACCATACAATTTACTGTATGCATTTACATGTTTAGTATTGCTGTACTTTGCAAAAAGGCTGTGAAAGCAAGACCAAGCTAGCATGAAATCATGTTAGCAGTCAACTATCTTGATTTGAAGCCTCATGAATAAACTGAAAATAAAGCAATTAACAGTTAAAGGACATACTGGGAATACGATCTCACATAAACAATCAGAAATGTTTCCCCTAAATGTTAGCAGCCGCATACACAAAAGAACCACTAGTGGAAAGACATGTTCAGTTATAACACACGTTCTAGAGTAAATGCATCCCTAACAGAGAAAAACAGATGGAGTAGCCCCCCCACCCCAATACAAAGGAGATAAATGCTTAAAATGTGCATAGTCACAGTCAGTTGACAATTACATCACTGACAGTGTGACACCAGACCACTGACCAAACAAAAATAGCTCAATCTCCGATCAAAAAGATAAAGGAATTAAAACAAACATTTCCTAGCAAAAGAATTCAAACGTGAACTGTGTTGGTGAGGCACACAAAACCCTGTGCTAGACTTGTAATTACACCCTACAAAGCTGGTGTAGCCTGCCCTTCTTCTCCAAAGATGGCTGACCTAATCCACATGATCTGTGGAATCAGATGGAAGACTTGATCATGACGCAATTTTTTTAAAATTCAAACACATTTGTAGAAGTGTTTTTAGAGCTGTGAGCTTCACCTAGGCTGTATTTTCCACTTACAGTGTGTGTCAGCCAGCTCTGTCAACATCAGAGGCACGACCAAAAGGCATAAAAAAATCTATAACCAAACTTCACACACTAAATGAGAAAAGTACAGTTGTGTACACTTACCATAAATGTAGATGCTTGAGTGTATACACTGTTGCAGTCATTACATTTGGGTTATCTGCTTGCAGGAAGCCCTCAGTTGGCTTGATTATCAAAGTCTTGGGTCCTGTGTTGGTTGCTGTCTCATCCTCCATGACGTCAGGTCATCTGGGGTATAAAGCATGCAGCAGACACCATTACGTCAGTTTTTCTTGCCCCAAATGTCAGGTGCCCCCATAATGGGAAGCAATTATATACAAGGTTACACTTCCAACAAAAAAGCAAATACACCAGAAAGCTTTAAACATAGTAAGCAAGAATAGAGATATAGTCAATAGAAGTCAGGGGGCTGGAGGGAGGGTAACCAGGACTGCAACAGTGAATACACTCAAACATCTACATTTATGGTAAGTGTACACAACTGTACTATGTTCTTCATGTTTCACTGTTGCACTCATTACATTTGGGTAGATTCCCAGAGCTAAGGAAGGCAGGAGGCAATTAGACAGCATTAGGACGAGCTATAAGGCCCTGGAAGACTGCAGGGGCAAAACCAGCTCTGGATTTAGAAAAAATTGGCAAGTGGTAATGCTTGGTGAAGGTATGTACAGAACTCCAGGTAGCAGCTTCTAGGATTGTGCCTGGTAGGGACACCTCTGAGAAAGGCTGTAGAGGTAGATGCAGCCCTGGTTGAATGTGGTCTTATCCCCTGTGGGGTATGTTTTCCATGATGCTTATAGCAGAAATGAATGCAGTGGTCTATCCACTTAGAAAGGGTTTGCTTTAAAATGGCCTTCCCCTCTGTCCCTGCAGCAAATGCAACCAGCAGCTGTTCAGATTACCTGAGAGACTTAGTCCTGTCCAAGTAAAATCTAAGTTGTCTGTGCACGTCCAAGGAGTGCAGCATTCACTCTCCTTTGTTCTGTGGATTAGAAAAGAAGGCTGGCAAATGAATGGACTGATTAAGGGCCACACTGGATACCACCTTGGGCATAAAGGAGGGATTGGTCCTGAGGGACACTCTGTTCGCATAAAAGATGATGAAATGCTCCACTGCCATGAGGGCCTGTAATTCAGACACCCTTCTTGCTGAAGTGATGGCTAGGAGGAAGGCTGTTTTCTAAGAAAGGAATTTCAACTCTGCATTTGCAGCTGGCTCAAAGGTAGGTAGAGTGAGCTTTGTCAATACAAAGTTAAGGTCCCAGGCTGGAGTAGGGCTCTCCTGGGTTGTCTTAAATTTTTGGCCCCTCTGAGGAATTGCTTCAGCAATGGATGAGAGAAGAGGGGTGGCTCTGTATTATAATGAGCTGAGATGGCAGAGGCATGAATTCTGATGGAAAAAAAGGAAAGGTCCTTGTGAAGCATCTCAGTTAAGTAATGAAGAATGAATGGTAAATTGGGCACAGTTGTGTCCATTCCCTGTGTTTGGTTCCAGGAACAGAATCTTTTCCACTTTTCAGCATAGGATTTTCTAGTACGAGGCCTCCTTGCCTCCAGAATGACATCCATCACTTGCTTACTGAGTGATGGTAAAGGAGAGGTCATGTAATTAGCCAGGCTGCAAGGTTCAGGGTTTGAAGCTGTGGGTGCAGAATCCAGCCTCCCTGCTGGGACAGCAGGGCAGGAGCCTGAGACAGGTGCCATGACTCCAGAAGTGACAAACTGCGCAAGAGGGGGTACACCAGTGTTGGCATGGCCAGTCTGGTGCAATAGGTATTGTCCTTGGTTTGTCCTGTTTGATCTTTAGTAGCACGTTGGAGAGGAGAGGCAGAAGGGGAAAGGCATAAACCGATTGTTTTTTTTCCAAATGAAGGACAGGGCATCCACTTTCCAAGCTTGTCTGTGGGGAGTCCTTATGCAGAATTTGCCCAATTAGTAGTTCTGAGGGGAGGCAAACAGGTCCATCTCCGGGCTCCCCCATTTGATTCTCAAAATGTTGAATACCTTTAGTTCCAGCTTCCACGCATGTGGGTCCATGAGATTTCTGCTTAGGATGTCTGCCAGTGTATTTAGCTTGCCTGGCAGGAACTGAGCTTGTAGGTGCACTTGGTAGCTCAAGGCTGTGTTCAACAGAGCCACGGCTAGTCTGCAGAGGGAGTATGAATGCGTTCCCCCCCCCCGCTTGTTTATGTACCACATAACAGTGGCTTTGTCCGTCTTTATCAATAATTGTCCTGGAAAAATGTGGTCCTTGAAGGCCGTCAGAGCATTCTGTACAGCTAACATTCTTTTTGATTGATATGCAGGTGCATTTGACTCTCGTTCCATTTGCCCTGAATGCACTGCCCTGCCAAGTGAGCCCCCCATGCATAGTCTGATGCATCTGTTAGGGTTTGCGCGGCAGAGGGCACGGTGAATGGCAGTCCCTTGTTGTGGTGGCAGGCCTCTGCCAACTAAAGGAACTCTGTCTTTAGACAAGGTATGATAGGAATCACTGATTCTAGGTCCTGAGAATGGTGGCACTATAAGCTTTTTAGATACCATTGTAGTTTCCTCATATGCAGTCTTGCACATGGAATTAGTAGAATGCAAGAGGCGATGAACCACAGGGCTTGCAATATTTTCCTTGCAGATAGCTGGGTCTTTGTGGCCAGTAGTTTGAAGTAGGCTGTCAAATGAACTTATTTCTCTGGAGTGAGGTATGCCATCTGGGAATTTGTATTCAAGCTCGCTCCCAGAAATACAATTTGTTGGCAGGGCACTAGATGTGATTTATTTTCATTTATGGTGTACCCCAGAAACGTTAGTAATTTCTTTACAAATGCCAGATGATTTAAAAGTATGTCTTGGCTTTCTGCCTGAACTAGACAATCGTCCAGGTATGGGTATATTTGAATATTTCTTTGCCTGCAAAATGCAATGCCTGGAGCTAGGCACTTTGTGAATATCCTGGGCACAGTAGATAAGCCAAAGGGCAGTGCATACAACTGATAGTGCATGCAGCCTGCTCTGAAGCGTAGATATCTTCTGCAAGATTCCCTTATTGGGATGTGCAGGTAGGCTTCCTTTAAATCCAGTGATGCCAACCAGGCATTTTTGCCTAGCATAGGAAGCAGGTGATGAAGAGTTAGCATTTTGAATTTTGGGATTTCCAAAAAAGTGTTTAGGATAGACAGGTCCAGGATAGAACACCAGGAATTGTCTTTTCTGGGTACCAGGAAAAGTCTTGAGTAGAAACCTTGACCCCATAACTCTTCTGGGACAGGATGAATAGCACTGATGCTTAAAAGACAGAACTTGCTTTTGAGCCTCTGCCCACTGATTTGGGGGTACGTTTGGCCAACTGTTTGGGGTTGGTAAGGAGTCTAAGTGGAATCTGTATCCTTGGGAAAGTATATTTAAAACCCATTTGTCTTGGGTAATGAGTTCCCAGCTTTTTGCATGCAGGGTGATCTTTCCCCCTAAAGGAACATTCAGTTGAGCAGGGCTTGGAAGGTTTAAAGTTAAGTCATTGTGACAATTTACCATAGGGGGGTGTCTTACTACTTCCTGCTTTGGAAGTGGGAGCCCCCCACTGTTTAGGCCTGTGGGTACCTTGGGACTGAAGCCTAGGTGTCCTGCTGGTTCTGGGTTTGGAGTGAGAAAGCCTGGAAGAGGCAGGAAAGGACCAATTCTTAGAAGGCCAGTGCCTACTAAATCTGGGAGGTTGTACTTGCAGGAAATCTTGAACAGTTTGCATAGCTTTCGCTTTTTCCTCCATCTTTTTAAGTACTACTTCTGCTTTGTTGCCAAACAGGCGGTCTTGGTTTAAGGGAGCATCCAGTAATTTAGCTTTAACATGATCTGGCAAAGACTGCTCCTTAAGCCAAGCATGTGTTCTAAATACAGACCAGTGACAGCAGCCTTGCAAGATGCGTCTAATGAATCAAAACCACATTGCAAAGTATGCTTTCCAACATGATCAGCAGAATGCATTAAATCCTGTAATTCCTTATTTTCAGCACAGTCAGGAATCCACATAATTTTCTGTTTAAGCAATCCAATAATATTCTACTGATACTTTAACATATGAAACTGGCAGTTTAAGGCCCTAATGGCCAAAGTTGCAGAAGTGTACACCTTCTTACCCCATCTGTCCAAGGCCCTGAAATCTCTATCCGAGGGGGTAGGATTTTTGGCAGTAGTAGCTTTAATGCCTTTGGGCCCCTGTGAAATTGTCTCAGGATCTGAAGTAGGATTCTTAAAGAGGAAGTTGTGAGAGTCAGGGACTCTAATACCTGTCAGGTTTTCTAGGAGCTGGAGGTAAAGTGTCAGGGGGCCAGGCTAGATTCCAAGAAGGCATCTACAATGCCCAGTACAGGAGGGATAGCTAAAGCCCTGTGGAGTAATAATTCCCTAAGCCTCTTTTTGGAATCAGAGTAATGTTGGCTTTCCCAGTGGAAATGCTTCCTAAGAGTATGCAAAGTTTCACCAAAAGAGAAATCTTCTAGAGGGGAAGCAGTGGGAATGGAGTCCTCTGCATCAGAATCCTCATAGGTAGATAAGAGCAACTCCTGGTCATCAGAGAAAACAAATTTCAGAATCCTGATCAGAAGAATCAGAAGGAAAATCAGTTCTAGGTCTCTTAGAGGGAGAAGGTAACTTCCCCTGATTAGAGTAATAAGGTCTTCATCCATTCTTATCATTTGTTTTTTAGGCATAGGGGCCTGACCATGCAGTTTGGGTGTCGGTTTTCTAGGCAAGGATTGAGTTTTAGGCCTTGAAGAAGAAGATGGTGTCGGTTTAATATGCAAGTCAGTAGGCCTGAATACACCCTTAGAAGCCGGTGCCTGCACAGTGGCTCTGGACCTATCCAAGGTAGAGACATCCGCATGTTCCACAGACTAAGAACGGCATACCAGACTCTGAATGGGTCTCAGTAGAGGCCTGGGAATCTGAAGTAGCAGATATCAGGGACTGCGAAAGCGCCTCACTGAGTACCGGTGAACTGGCGACTAGCTTAGGAGAAGAGTCGTCAGCAGCTTTGGACCTATGCGGTCTGTCTTTATCTTTGCGTTTTTTCAGAATGTCGGTAGTCGAGTGGCTTACTGAAGCCATTTCTGGATAACTGAACAGAGTACCAAAATATTTAGATGTGAAAATAAACCGGCAACAAATAGTTCAAGGTTTGAATAAGGCACAAAACTGACAGTGAGGTACGTCATGGTCTGGGCCTAGGCAAGGAATGCAGTACGAATGAAAATCTTTATGAGGTATTTGCTTTCCACAAGAAATAAAATTGATAACTTTTACTGACATCGGTTTAGAGCAAGAAAAAGGTTCCCCAACGGGGTACTTAGCTTAGTTGAAGACTTCGGATCTGAAACTCTAAAACGTAAATTTCAGGAGTCGGCCGACCGGCACTTGCAAACTTCTTTTGCTTCAGGCACCGCACGGCAAGAAAGACTGATGTAATGGCGTCGGCTGCATGATTTATACCCCTGACTACCTGACGTCATGGAAGATGAGAAAGCAACCGAAGCAGGACCCAAGACTTTGATAATCAGGCCGACTGAGGGCTACCTGCAAGCAGATAACCAAAATGTAATGACTGTAATGACTGCAACAGTGAAACACGAAGATAATCATCTTCCAAGCATCTGCCACTAAGAGAAGGTCACACAGACATCACAACCCTGGTGCTACTAACCATGAGAATGTAATCATGGATTCTCATGTTACTTTAAGCCAAAGGAATGGTGAAGACAGAGGAATCCATTATACTAAAAGGCAGAAGAAAACATTAATCAAAACCCTCTTCTACCCCCAAACACAAATTATGAGCTGCAAAATGGTCTATGTTCCCTTGGCAGGAAGATTTTGACAAACAGTCAGAGCATTTTATGAATGGAAATACATGGAATGATCTTTCAACTAAAAATAACTTCAATGGACTTCTATCTAAAAGGAATCTTAGTCTCTGTCCACTACTACTCTACCTCAATAACTGAAATAAGAATACTACTGTTGTAACATCATGGAATACTAGGACTGGTATTCATAAACCATGACTAAATTGAAAGGTACAGGGTCAGTAGGCTGAGAAACTTTGGAGATTTATTTTAAGAAAATAAACAAAAACCTGAAGCTCAATTATTTCAAGGTGAGTGCACAGGTTGCAAATTCGTTGAATCTAAAAATGGTACACAGTTAGGTAGCTAAACTCCAAGCATTATCAAAAGACTCAATTAGCACATAAAAAGGTAATGAACATTTATCAGGAAGTTCCTGCAGTGTCCCAGCCAACTCTGTCAACACCAGAGGCCAAACTACAAATGGAATGAGAAACATCCCTCCATTGTTCTTTTTTTCCTAGGGATAAGTGGTCATTTTGATGACAATGACGAAGTGGGAAGCTGAAGGACATGCAGCTGCTGCTATATAAAACACTCTCTGAACAGAAGTCAGACAATTTCTCAATAAAAGACAAAATGGCTCATGTCCATTTGTTCAATTAAATGCTCATGAACAGCAAGTGTCAGCGTAAACAGCTTAGTTTCTTTACAGCGTCATCAGTCAGCAGACAACTACAACAGTAGCAGTGCCAGTAGCTCAGCAGGATGTTCAATCTTCTCTGTGGCTAGGAAGATGAGAAGACTAGGTTCTATTCCCACATAAGGCAGGACTGGCAATACTGTGCAGCATTAAGGAAGAGCTAAGGACAGAAGCACGAAGGGAAGGGAAATGCTACAGTCTCAGTGTGCTGAATTTCAAATTGAATATGCAATGACTCAATGCTAAATAACCTTTACATATGCCTAGTGCAAAAATATCTGGACAAAGGAAAATGTCATGACCTACATAAACAATATGAAAAAAGTCAAGTTAAGCAACTATACTATGCATTACATCTTTGTTCCCTCAGTGCAATGCAGAAAATTTAACACCATATATTGAGGTCAATAGACAGACAAAAACTCCAACTTGGGCTCTGACGGAAATACTATATATCTTAAAGTTGAGTGCAACAAATTAATAAGACCCGAACACACAAAACTAAGAAACTGATAAAAAGCCAAAGTGAATTACGCTGGTTCTGTGGCAAAGAAGGATGTAGCTCAAACTGAGCTCCAAATGAGTCAGACATAATTAGCAGCTGAGGCACTGGAAAAGGTACTGTTTATTCTCCTCTCCTTAAAAGGGCAAAAGGGGAAGGAAAGGGCACATCTCTGCCACAATTTCCATCAATGTGCATGTCTCCCTAGTGGGGTCTAAAAACTTGATGGGAGCTATTCACCAACAACAGGGTGCAGGGCTGCAGGCTACATTCATTGTGAACCCATCCCTTGATGTATTGGGGACATAGCGCACACAAAAACTTCCTAATGGTTGTCTGTGTGATGGCCCAATAAAAGGGACTCTGTTCTTTTAAGAGAGCAAACAGGTGTGATCATGATGGCTAACAGGAGCAGCAGCAAATATATATTAAATAAATTAAATGTCTACTCAATAGGGATAAGCAAAGTTTAAAGTTAGAACAAATGAATCCCAAATTACAGCAACAAAAAAGGAACTATATGGCAGTTTAGGTCAGTAGATTAAGGCTAAAAAGTAATGACCATGTGACGATTGGGGAGAAGGCTGCCAGCCTAGTCAAATAGAATTTGATATATAATTCTGGCATTTGTAATAAATGTAAAATACAGGCATGTTTTCTTGAGTGTAAAAGAATACTGTGAAATGTGGAACTGCAAAGTATGTGACAACACTGACTCTACTGGCCCAGTGAAGCATGTTGTGACACTTTCATGTTAGAATTCGGCTCCAGTAAGTCTGGCTGAAGGTTTCATGCCCATTGTTTTAAGTCTAAAGTTTATTACCAGAATTTACATGTGGAAGGTGCTTTATTGCTCTGGTTTCTGCTGTTTTAGCACTGTGATTTCTTGTAGGAATAGTTAAAACTAGTAAAGATTAATTAGGTATTTTTCTTTGAAATCAGACCTGTCCTACTGTATTGTTTTAAGTTTCTGTGTGATCTCTGAACTCTTAGATAACTATGTGGTGTAGTAGTTTTGTCTTGTGTTTTAGTTATTTATTATTAAATATTTTTAAAACCTTCTACCTGTGGCTGGTTTATGTAGAGATAAATTATGCTTTAGAGTACATTATATATTTATAGAGTTTTCTAAGCCCTTCCAATAAGCCTAGACTGAATAGTCACATTACCATTGGATAATAATACTGCACAGGAATAATTGGACACCCTTTTAAGGTCCTTTTAGTAGCTGATATTATTAGCTGGGTGGTGGTAGGGATTACTACCATATGGTCTGGCACAGCTAGTTGTATAAATACTTATCTCAAAGTGTGTGTGTTTTGTATCAGCTACTTGGGCAGGGACACAAAGCACTGGTTGGACAGAGAGGGTACTGGAGGTTTTTGCTTGCCCAGCTAGGCTGAGACCTGGACCCTATAGCTGTGCCAGTGGGGAGTCTTATTGGGGACCTGGTGAGCAATGTGTGTATTAGTTATCCTTTCCTCTCTTCTAGGAGACAACCTCCCTGGTGTTAGTAGTGAGGATTGAGGATCCTTGATTGCTGGGCCAGGGCACAGTTGTCAGAGACCATCTTTCTGGAAGCCCAGGGTGTAACATCAGATTCTCTCAATTTCCACATGAAAGCTGAGATGCCCTGATCTTGTCACTTAAAACAGTGCTACTGGGTCATCCTTGAATACAGGCCTTTTGTGGGGTTTCCATGTTAACAAATTGTTACAATATTAAAAGTTTACAAAGTACAAACAAAATCAACTAACAAAATACGTAAAAGCTTTGTTATTGATAATGCACTTCATCAGGAATGTCTAAACTTTATGATGGGTCAGTTCTGGCTCAAAAAGAGACAAGAGGGTGGTTCATCCTCTAGTAACCATGAAAACTTTGCAGTCAGTCTTGCAAACAGAATAAAACATGAATATATCACAAAACTCCACCTAGAAATGTAGTAAAAAAACTGTTTTTGCCACAAACTGAATAAATACTCTGTAGTAGAACAAGTCAACCATGCAGTGGGGGATAAAGTTAGACATTTTTGTTAACTTCATCTGTGATACCTGTGCAGGTAACTGCATTAATTCACAGCCTTACTTCCATACAAACAGTAGTACTGCTAAGAAAAATGGACTACACTGCACTGCATCACAGCTTGTAGTGGCTAGCAATGCATAATGTGTAGACCAATATGTCTAAACCAGTTAGACACATTACAGATACCTGGGACACTGATAACTTTGAAATTCTGTTTGCTAAACTGGACAATGAATACCACCTGTCTGAAAAACAAACAAAAAAAAGTGTTATTAAACCCTATGATTAAAGTGCTTAATAAATACTTTACCAACAGATACGCTTCGACTTTCATATAAGGGGCAGGATCTTTGAACAAAGCAGTTTAGCTGTATCAGTAGCTGGAATACAAGTATGTATGAGAGGTAGACTTCAGTCAGCAGCACACCACATTCACCCATTAAAGGTTAAGGAAATGGATAGTTAAAGAACTAGTGAAAGTGGACTGGGCTGACATGGGCTTAAGTTGACAACCCGAGGGTGCAAATAATGTGCATATGTTTTGTTGTCACTTGTGATGCTGGGTGGGGTTCAGTCAGTAAGTTAGTTTTGAGCACTTTTACTTTCCCAGTCCTGAATCTGTCTTGTTATGGAATTCACATTCTGTTAGACTCATAACTAGACACATTGTAAGTTATTTTTCAATCTGCATGTCAAAGTTTACATAATTAGTGTTTTGCTTAAGGTTACTAAATGTCTAAAATGTTTATGTACATTGGTGGCCCCTGTTAATTTTTACAGATCTCCTGCAGTAATAGGTAAGGAAGTTAACTCCTTATCACACTTAAAACAACAGCTGAGTGCACATATCCACTCTTACTGGTTTCAATTTCTAATGAAGCCATTTTTTTTATTTACTCATGGGGACTATAAAAGGGATTACATTTTTATTTTCAGCTTTGCGAATTATCCCTTTCAATTCAAAACTTATGTTGAACAAAAAAGCGGTCTCTGGTTTCTGCATCTTCATTTGAGAAAATATTTTTTTTGCTCTGCTTGAGAAAGAATGTCATTGTTTTGGGTTTATCATGATGGAGACCAACATGTTGGTATGATAAGCTTTTTGTTTCTAACTGAAAAGTATGAAGTAGTAATGTGGATACTGTGTTCAGACTGCCACACAGTTTTGCATTAATTTAAGAAGGATGTCATTTCTCCTACAGCTGTTTACCAGATGAACACTTTCTGTAAACAATGTTTTTCAATATGGCAATAACTATATGTAGTCTAAAAACAAGTTTACCAGCTGAACCACCTAGAAGCATTTTGGCTATCAGCTAAACGGGAATGGTATGAAGTTAAACAATTCAAATAGCTCCTACTCTGTATTGTGAATTTTATTTTTATTTAATGCTGCTCACAACCAATCTAAGCACTTTAGAGTGTATCATTTAAGCCACTGTTTTGGCACAATATAATATGTGAATGTTTAATACTGGTGAGCCTATTTTTATTAACGTACATTTAGTTGCAGGAACGGTTTAACTGACTCATATAAGACACCTTTTAAGTGGAGACCTGAGGAGAAAAGCTCCAAGAGCATATTTAGTGAGAGAAAACAGAGAGAATACAGCAAAAAACATCTGAAGTAAAGGGATTACAAATTTGACACAGACAAGGTGTCTAGGTGTTTGTCTGTTGGTGTGTGTGTGAGACATGCAACAGTTATCAAAGGAAGATAGGTCAAAAAAGTAGGATTCAGGGAGGAAGGAAGTAGAGTAAGCCAGTTGTAGAACAGTGGGAACAGCAGAACAGGAAAAAAGGAGTGTTAAACGTTGACAAAAATCCAAACATACTAAAATGTATAAAACGTTAGAGGACTATGTATAAAAGTGGGTGATGGGAGATTGCATTGTTAAAATGCAAGATCAAGATTAGAAAAATTAAGAGGTTAAGGATTCACATCAACAGTTATGAAAAGGGGGTTTTCCAAGATGGCTGCACACTGATCAACAGCTTAACTTCAGCTCTCTCAGTGCAAAAACAAAAATGAGAAAAAAATGCGCCATTGAAACTGTTTTTTTTTTGGGTAAAATTCAGTTACTGGCTATCAAGTACACTACCTGTATGCCAGGAAAGAAGACATTTGGAAAACCTGAAAAATGTGAACACTGTCTGGGAAGGATTCTGCAGCTGCTCAGCAAAAAGCAGTTTAAGCTTCAGCTTTTAAGACATTTCCTCCGGTAATTTAGAGGAAAAAAATAAATCAAATGTACTCCAAAATGATTAAAATAAATGAAACATTGAAAGAATATATTAACTCATATAATAAAATGCTGGAAAATAGTAGAGGCTTTAATTATATAAATGAACTGATAAAACTTCAAAAATCAGAGGATGAAATGAAGAAAAATCTGTCTGAGTATGAGGCTTCTCAAGACAAGCTGTTTAAAAAAAAAAGTGCAAGAAAGAGAACGGTGTGCAAAGGAAACCTGAGATTTTCTATAGCACTAGAAAAATGGAAGGAATATGAGATTTTCTACAGTAATAGAGAAATGGAAGGAATAGACTACATTAGATTTATGAAAACATGAATAAGCAACTAGACTGGTTTTCCACAGTATGATTTATCAAATGAAAGGTCACACTGAGTGAATGCTCCAAACCTGGCCATGAGAAAGCAGCCAAGACATGTATTAGTAAAGATACAATCTTACCAGAAGAAAGAGTTGATTCTAACAAAACTGTGGCAGAAGGCCCAAGTATGAAATCTGGAGCCAGCAGAGTATTTGTATAAAATGATTATTCACTGTACACCAAGCGGAGGAAAAACAAATTCATCCGAGCTGTGATGATGCGAGATGGTGCCAACTGTGCCAGAGAGAGTAGGGCAGTGCAAGTTTAACATGTGCCAGCATAGCTACCTGGATTTTTGAAAAGAATTACATGTCATTTGAATATCAAACTTATTTCTACAGACGTTTATATTAAAAAATGCATTTGTAAAGCTGCCTGTTTTAAAAATGTATCAACAGTGGGTCCTGCTGTACAGAAAGGAAATATACATGTATATCAGGCTGTATTGTTGCAACTCTTGATGTGTATTTATTTTAAGACAGGATATTGGAAGGGAAGGAGTTAAGCTCAGTCCAGCTAACCTTAAGAAAAACAGCCTGAAATTAAATGACTTGGTTTAGGCCATAAAGATGGTTTCCCAGGTCAGAATGCAGCCACACACGCAATATCCATGAAAAGCCTTTCTGCAGGAAGGGTAGAAGTGTTACAATTGTTTTACACCTTCCAGATGCTGTATTAAGCCTTAGCAAAGTTCTCTGTGTGTATTCTGACACATTTGTGCTAAGTCCTGGCTCAGCTGCTAGTGAGGGAGTAGTGTGGGAACCACTGTCAGGTGACCAGATGTGATGTCATCCTGTAGCCAAGCGCTGAAATTGTATTTAGATACTAGTGACAGATGAGTCAGTGGCACTCGGCACTCTGTTACTGGAATTGACACAAAAAGACATTCATCCACTTTATCTTGCCATTCTCTAGCAAGTAAGTAGGTAACAGTAATTCTTCAGTCAGTTAAGAAAATATAGTGAGAGTAGTTAAATATTGTTTTTCTCTGTCTGAATCTTTCCATCTGTGCTGCTTTTATATTTCCTGTGAATTGAAGCTCTGGTGTTTACTGTGAATAGATATTCAGTAGTGTCATATTTATTTTTTTAATAAATGTATCTAAACCTTTCATTGTGGCTGGTCTTTTAGAAAACATTTTAACCACTGAAAGCACTTGCATTTTTTTGTGGTACTATGACTTCAAGTTCCTGAAAGTCTTGCTGCTTGGAAACACTACCATTTATATGAGTATTAATTTTACTAAGTATAATTGGTGCCCTGTCTTTGGGGTGTTCTGGTGGCAGCATCTACCTTATAGTCTGGTTGGGTGGAGGTAGCTTAGCGAATAAATCTGTGCTAGCCTTTCCTGTGTGTGTGTCTGTGTGAGCTACTTGGAACAGGGACACAGAGCAATGGCTTCGCACAGAGGGTGGTGAAGGACTTGGAACACCTGGCTGAGGACTCAACTCTGAGGGGGTCAGTATGGAGTCTTATTTAGGACCTGGAGAAAAAGTCCAACCCCAGGACTGGAGTATGCATTCCCTGTGTGCTCTTAAGGGAAATTGTGCTTAGTGCTGAGCACTCCATTTGAAAATACTGAGAGTGTCTATTTTTCTCTCAAAGTGAACGTTCTCTACCGGAGTCAGTGCTGAGGATTGAGGCTCCTTGATCACTGGTCCAGAGGAGGGAGGTCACATCAGCAATCATTAATGCCGAGAGGCAGGTGCGAGATTCAAGCTGCTGTCTTCAGAGTATTTTTACCCTGGAGGATCAAAATAATTTTTTTATGTAGAATAAGCTAAGGGGGAAACAAAAATGTATCCAACAAAAACTGATCCAGCAAGGAGATTCTTTAATTCTTCTGACAGTAAAGTTCATAGAGAGACTTTGTCAGAAAATCATTTTTCAATGTTCCAAAGGAAAATGCTTAATAGTCGGGAAAAGCACAGGAGTTGACTAAATAATTGGGATAACCATGAACTTGTACCAGAATCTGGTGTTGGGAGACTAGCATAAAGACCAGCAGCACTGAAATTAGTGAATAAATGGGAAAGTATAAAGCATCAGTCACATTTGTGAAACATGGTTTTGCAAGAAAAATGTGGCTAAAAAGACCAGTCTTTTGTTAAACCTGTGGGTGGACTGTAAAGCATATGCCTCGCTTTGTCATTAATATTTAGAAGAACTCTTAAAGGGGGAAAAATATTTGTAAGTAAAACAATTTTTGTTCTTATTACAACTGGTATAAAACATTTTATGATATAAACTGCATATTACATATAGTAAAGCAGTTTTATAATGTGTGTAGTCAGGGGTATTTTAAACTTGGGCGTAGTCTCCAGTGATTTTTGCATACATTAAAGATGTTAAAATAAACAAGTACTTTTATAGTTCTATGAAATATAGGCTTTACAGTACAACAAGACAAAAGCTGAACAAAAGCAAGTTTAATAAAAATAAGCTGTGATTTTGGGCTGTTGTACTAGGGTGGGCTGTAGAAGTACACTGATTATACCGTATACAGAATTAAAATATTTTCTCTCATATTTACAAGGGTGAATGTCTAGATTAATTCCTTTGATATAAGCTATAAACAAGTAGGCTTTAAAAATAAGAAAATGATGAAAGCCATGGAAAACGCCAAATTTATTAAAACTGAAAGGATATTATCTTGATTTTTTTCCATTAGCAAATGTTCAGTGGGAGTCAAGAAGTCCGCAGCTGAAGACAGCTGTGCATTCTGCTCAAAATGAAATTAACAAAGAGATTCATTGCTGAGTAGTTTTCCACGGAGAGAGCTGTCTACATGTGCAAGCAATTAACCTTGAGAGTTCTAAGCATTTTTTGTGATAGGAAGTGCAAAATGCAAAGGTACACTGGCAAGCAGTTCAGTCCAAAACAGTTTGAAATTACGGGACATGAATAAGCGATAACAACCTCCCTGGCAGCCTTAATACTTAATGCATAATGCATTTAATACAAGTGTAGCATTTAGTTTTATTTAAATACTTGCCAGTGTATGTCTGAAAATATACAAAGTAGTTTTCATAACAGGAAGGAGAATTGAGATAAGAAAAGGAGAGAGAGCAATCAGTGTAAGTGAGAACATGGGCTGTAGCATGGGTAACCTTAATTTTATGTTAGGTAATTCCTGTGGGTGCAGCTGTCGAATCAGGGTAATTGTTCCTATCAGGAGGGTTTAACTTCATTTTTTGAAGATGCATATAGTTTTGTGTGTTTGTTCAAGTTAATATGGAATGGAGTGTTTTGGAAATTTATTTAGTTTACCTTGACAAAATGTGACCACACCCCTCACTGTCCCGATATTTGCTTCATGTTTTTGGTCTCTTCTTCATACAATTTGTGCTTTTTCTGGCAAATCACAATGATTGAAGTCATTAAATTAAGACATGCATTTGAATTTCAGACTTCATATCCTTCAGCAAATGCAAGCCAACACAATTTCTGTGACTAACAACTTTCTATGTTTACAACAGTAGTATTTAAAATCTGTCCCTATTTTTAGGACTTTGCATCACCCCCTTCCCCAATTATTTTAACCACTGTCCAGATTTCTTGTGATAAGAGCTTGACAGGTATGAATGTGACATTAGTTCAAATGGAGATGAGAAGAAACTGTACAAAAGATCATCCTGTCAATCACTACTGTTTGCATGGAACACAAAAGTTGGAAATACACATTCAAAAAAATAGGTCAGAGGTATATGAGGCTCAAAAACTAACAGTTAAGATGGGGAAGACCATGATAAAAATGGTGATATATAATCAATCTTCAGGAAAGTTTCCATGAACAGATGGTATTCCTGTTGAAGTTAGGAGGGAAGCGAGAGAGATCTAGAAGGATTTAACAGTTATTTAAAAGGTGGGGAAGCACCAATATCATGAAAGAAAGATGTGGTGGCTGTATTACCCAAGGACAATAAAGATCCATCAAACCAAGCTTCATATAGACCCATTTCCATTTTATACCATGCTTACAAAGTCTTTATGTCTATACTAGCTAAATGAATGACAAAGATGTTACCAAAACTATTGATAGATAAGGATTGATGAGGTTTTATGGAGGGGAGATAGCAATGGTCAAAATTAATAGAACAATGATGATCCAGAGAGGAGCAGAATGTAAGAAAATACTGCTGTTGCTGGCTGCTCTTTATTGATACAGAGAAAGTATCTGGGATTTTATGAGTAGGGCATTGACAACATTTGCATTCCCAGATACAAATAAGTTCAATTGGAGGATATATGAAGGATCAGAGGTAAGAATTAAACTGGGAAGCTTCCTCTCTGATAAATTGTGACTGAACATAGGAACCAGCAAAAGTGCTTTATTTCTCCTTTGTTAATTTGCTTTATATTTAGAGCCTTGCAAAGAAAATGAGAGACTCAGAAATGCAGGGATATAATAATATAATTGGTATGGAAATCAAGAAAAGTTGTCTTTATTTGCAGATATTATTTTGTACCTGATAAATCCAGAAAAGGACACCTAAGTGCTGTGGAACATTTTTGGAAAGTTTCAAATCTTTTCGGTATATAAAATTAGGAAGGTGAAACAAAGGCTATAGCTGCAAATTATGTATCCATATATCAATTGGTTCAGCAATACCCAGATGTACGGGGACATTATAAGATGGAAGTATTTAGGAGTATGGATTAAAAAGGCTTCTGTTATGACAAAGGATAACCGGGAAGAGACTAAACAAAAGACAATATAACAACTGTGAAAATGGAGTCTTTTGTTTATGGATATAGACAGTAAGATACAACCAATGAAAATGTTTTTAGTCCCTCTAATTTTATATACAGGTTAGGCATATTTTTATTAACTACA
The DNA here is from genome assembly GCF_019279795.1 of Protopterus annectens. Lineage (NCBI taxonomy): Eukaryota > Metazoa > Chordata > Ceratodontiformes > Protopteridae > Protopterus > Protopterus annectens. The sequence goes on along the minus strand of NC_056729.1, from coordinate 83,641,898 downwards.
GGATAAGTTGTGGGCAATAATTAATAAAGAGTTGAAGGAATTTATCTGGGGAAGAAGAGGACAAGAGTTAAGTGGGATAAGGTGATCCTTCCACTAGAACTTGGTGGTTTAGGATTGTTTGATATGAAGGGATATTGTACAGCTATACAGTTAAGGTGCATATAAGAAAGATAAGCAGAATACTATAATTCAAAATGGAAAGGGATGAAGCGGGGGAGGGAGTTAAAAAACAAAGATTGTGATACAAAATATTACATTCATACAACAGCAGAAAGTATTCTAAGAACTATGCTGACACAAGAATGGAGAAAAGAGATTTTTGCCAAGAGGGATGACTGCAAGTAGGGGTACAGAAAATATGCAAGAGTGGTTTGGAATTTACTGGAGAAAACTGGCAAAGGAAACAAGGTATTGGGAGCAAATAACTAGATAGGGAAAGGTCAAAGTGAGATGAGGATAAGATGACATTTGGACTGTAGGCCAGAGACAGCCTTCCACACCAGGAACTGGTATCACAGTATAGGTAAAGTAAAAGATAGGGGAATCTAAAGAGAAAGACCTGCTCAGGTGGAGATTTTAGTTGAATCTAGAGCAGAAGCTGCAGTTAAAAAGGGGATAATTAGTAGGGCATATAAAATACTACATGATACCTATAATAATCACAGGATGTTAGAAAAGATAAGACAGAATGGAAAAGCAATTTACAAGAGATCAATGGGAAAACATAGAATAGCTTTAAAGATGAGGATCCATGGGCAGACATGGTGAAATGGCCAATAAAAAAAGTGAACAGTGACAGAGGAATAAGAAAGGTCATAAGAAAGTAACTCGCACAAAAACTGCAAAAGTAGAGAAATACTAGTCCAAAAGGTTTAGGATGTTTGCTTGGATGTATTTGTATACCTCAAGCAGACTTCACAGATTTTTTCCTCAGGTAGACAGCAAATGTTGGATGTGAAATGGGAAAGAAAGTAGTAACTGGGAACATGCGTTTTGAGTTGGCAGATATTAAAAATTCGTTACAAAGTACTGTCAGAAATATTGGTTCAGCAAATGGCTGTTACTAAGGATATGATTGTTTGCGCTGGGACACAGGATTTTAACAGCCTATACATGGTAAGGCCTTATTAACTTGAATTATTTTGGCTACCTGAAAAGCAATTACTGGAAAATGGAAATCAAAGTCTAAACCTACTGAATATTATTAGAAAGATGTAAAGAACTGAAGAGGGAACTATAGAGAAGGAAGAGCAAATTACATAGAAATAAATGGAAATTGTGAGAATACCTGCAGAATAATGTTCAGGAGGAGGAGGAATAAAGGTTTAAGGCAAAGAAGGAATTTAGTAATGATATGTTATGCTGGACTGATGTTAATTACAATAAAAAAAAAAAAAGATATGTGATGCATAATGTAGGTAAATGGAAAAAATGTTAGTATGGCTTGTTTTCTGTTAACATATGTTTGCTAATGTTGAGAGACAATTTAATAAAGGTGTTTAAAAAAAAAAAGCAGTTCTGAGTAGGGCAAAATTCTGCAAATTACTTTATGGCTTGAGAGATGGAAAGGGGTGGTGGGATGAATACCAGGAGAGGAGCTGAATTTCTTTTTCTTCCAATTTTCTAGGAAAATTAATGTGTTACATTCCAATGCCGTTATTACTATACATGTAGGATATTCTTGTGAAAGGCTGGAATCATTGTGGTAGAGTGGGTGAAGTCCTTTCCTTTCTACAAATCTCACTCTCAGTTTCGACACTGGGAATTTATGTTTCTGCCATCAATAAGAGGGCTACTTCATAATCTGAAAAATAAGGAATGATTTAAGTACTGCATGCTTTCTGAATTTTTTTTGGCCCCTGAAAATAGTGCAAGACATTACAGATGGAAACATCTTGCGATTTGCTGCACCAGTGATGCAGAGGGAAGAAGCCCACACAATGGCATGGACAATCCAAGTTTAATTAGAAGTTCAGGCAATGGACAGCATAGCTGGAGGTATGGTGTGTGCATCCTGGGGTGTGAAGAGTATAGGCTGTGACTGATTCGACCACTGTCACAGCAGAGACAGAGCTGAAAGACAAAAATCAGTATAGGGATGTAGTGGGTGTGACCACCCAAGTTGGCAATGATGGCTCCTATCAGGACTGAAAAGCAGCATGCACTGATACAGGAACACAGGTAAACTCAACAGTGATGTTGCTGCCCACATCATGGGACAGGTTAAGACCACAACAGTCAGTAGACAGAGGAGAAAAAACTTAAAAGAAAAAAAAACTTCTGATGATTTCAGAATATTAACATTTATTAAGATCACCCACTATCAAAATGGAGCAACTTTTTCTAATCTGGTAGCATGTAATCTTTCCTCTTACTTCTTGGATGGGAATCTTCCAGGGAATACAGGGGGATTAAGCTAAGGGTTCTTTCTATTTGGCAAGGTGGAATGGTATTTTTAAGGGCCGAGTACTTTAGTAACCAGATGTCACTGCAACTGATGAACAGACTGGTTTAAGAGGACGCCACATATAGGTTCATAGGTTCATACTAGGCTATCTGCCCTAGGACATTTATAAGCCTAGCCAGAGTGCGTTTGGCTTTCGCCACCCATTTTAAATTAATTTTGCTATGCCCTTTTTCGAGGTTAGTATACTGTGCCTCTGTCTAACATTGACACAGAAGTGATACCCGGGGTAAACCTACGGTCTCCCATCCACTCATCAAGATTCCTCTTGAAGAGAGTCAATGACGGACTCTGCCTAACCTGGACTGGGATTTTATTCCAGAGTGAAGGGAGCCTCTGGGTTATGAATCTGTCCCTCCAGCATGTCCAATTTATTTCAGTGCTGAGGTTCAAAGTCTCTCGAGCCCGTAGCTCGATGAGATTTGGATTTTCTGAGGTGCAGCATGTCCATTAATTCCGGGTTGGACATGGCTTTATACATCAGGCACAGATCGCCTCTGAGCAGGCATTATGCCACTGAGTAGAGCTGGAGTTTCTTTAACCGGGCAGCATATGGCATCTGTTTGAGCCCTTTGATCCTCTTGGTGAGGTACTTTTGGGGTCTTTCCAGTTGATGCAGGTGTCTGGTAAGGTACATCCCAAAAGGGGCATTGTACTCAATTATGGGCCTGATGAGGGATGAGTAAAGAGGCACGATGACCTCCCCTGATCTAGATGTGAATCCCTTCATGATTAGGTGGGCTATATAAAATGTTTTTCTAACCACTTTGGCCACGTGGTTGTCAAATGAGAGATAGCTATCAACTTGAGTCCCCAGGTCCCTAATTACTTCTTCTGTACTTAATGGATTACCACCTATGTGGTAATTTGTGGGCACTTTGTTTTTGCCAAAGGGGATGACTATACAATTTTTGGCGTTTAGCTTGAGGCCATGGCTCTGACACCAGTTGTCTGTTTCTATGAGGCCCTTTTGGAGGATGCTTGTGTCGGCTGGAGAGTCAATTATGGCACCCAGTTTGCAGTCATCTGTGAACTTGGTCAGCCACAATCCTTCCGTGTTGGCCTGTACCTCTGAGAAATATATACCGAACATGAGAGGTCTCAGGACTGAGTCTTGTGGGACGCCACTTGTAACTGGTTTGGAGTCTGACATGGCTCCAGCAATTCTAACCATGTGGGTTCTGTCCTTGAGCCAGTTTGCAACCCATCTAGTGACATAGGGGTTTATATTTAAGCTGGTGAGCTTATCTATAATGCCCGAGTGGGGTATTGTATCGAAAGCTTTTGTGAGGTCCAGGTAGGCTGTGTGGACCACCTTCCCCTTGTCAATGGCCTTGGTGACTGTTTCAAAGAAATCGACCAGGTTTAAGAGGCAGGATCTGCCCTTAAAGCCGAACTGGGTAGGATCCAGTGTCTGTAGGTCCCCAATATCTTTATTTATGAGGTCCATGATGATCCTTTCCATAACTTTGCAGACCAAGCTAGTCAGGCTTATGGGGCGATAGTTTCCAGGATCCGTTGAGGCACCACCTTTGTGGAGAGGGATCACTGTTGCTGTACACCACTCTTTGGGTACATATCCTGTAGTAAGGCTGAGATTGAACAGTAGTTTTATGTTTGGGTTTAGCTCTTCTTGGAGTTCATGTAGGATGCAGCCCGGCACACCGTCTGGTCCCGTTGATGCTGTGTTTTTTTGCTTTGGAGAGGGCAGTTCTTACCTGAGCATCTGAGATGTCAGGGGGACAGCACTCTGCTGGAATAGATATTTGCCCTTTTGGTGGGGGGGAGGGGAGTTTGCGCTGAACCTGTCAGCTAGGATGTTGGCAATGTCTGTGGGTTCGATGTATTTTTTGTCATTTTGGACTAATTCTGAGCATATCTGGGAATTCCCACCCAGGTTCCTAACATAACTAAAGAAAGCCTTGTGATTATCCTTAGTGTCCTGTGCAATTTTTCTCTCGAAGCTGACCTTAGAAGATTTTATGAGTGCCCGTAGTTTTTTGCTAATACTGATCAGAGATGCCTTCCCTTTTTGGGATCTTGCTCTATCATGTAGTAGCTTCCTCCTTCTATTATATAGTTTGTTTATGGCTAGGGTCCACCAGGCAGGACGTCTGCCTTTGGAGGATTGGGTCTTGGTTTTATTTGGGATTGCATGATCCATGCATTCCTGAAGGTGTTCATAGAATGTGTTTATAAAGGATTCTGTGGTCTGGGCCGTATTTTCCACAGGCTTTGAAAGATTCCACCTCGGTTTTGAGGAGTGTGAAATTTGCTTTAGAGAAGTTTTTCACTGTGGTTTTCAGGGCAGGGGGTGGAGTCGGGATGTGAATATCCAGTGAGATTAGTTTATGGTCTGATCTTATCAGTGAGGGATACACTTCTGGTCTGGAGCATAGAGTCCCCATGTTGGTGATCAGGTCCAGTATGTTTTCCCCTCTTGTGGGAGTGGTAACAAGTTGTTCCATAGCATTTGAGTTTATAAATTCTAGGAATCTTTGGACTAGGGTGTTGGAGCTAGAGTAATGCTCCCAGTCTATGCTTGGGTAGTTGAAGTCGCCAAATATAATGGTGTTTGGAGAAACCTTCATATTTTCCAGTGTTCTCAGGAAGGCTGAGTGGGGTTCCTGGGTTTGTGAGGGTGGACTGTAGCAGGCTATAAACTGGAAGGCAGTTTTACCCACTGTTAGTTGCACATGGATAGTTCTCTGATGCTTCGTGCTGTGTCACCAACCTAGAAGTGTGGGTATCTTTGACGAATATTGATACTCCCCCTCCTTTTGTGGTTTGGTCCAAGTTTTGGGGCCAAAAAGCATAGCATGAGGTATAACCTGGTAGTGCTGGGGTGCTCTCGGGAGCCTTGAACCAGGTTTCTGTTACTGTATAGATATCGATGTTCTCCATGCTAAGGAGAGTTTTGAGTGCGTGCATCTTGAGGTTTAGACTTCTGGCGTTGAGTAGCATTATTCAGTTTCTTATCCCTTGTGATACCTACGGAGGTGGGTTTGTCTTTTGAGCCTTGCCTAAAAAAGGCACTATGGGGGGAGCAAGAGCCTTTGCCAATATCCGAAAGCCCAGGGGTGACAGGTGCAAGCCGTCCCTAGCGAAGCATCGTGGTTTGTCGAGCATGTCATCCCAGGCTGACAGGCATTGGATCCCCTTTGAATGACACCAATACTTAAGCCAATTGTTGAAATTGATCATCTTGTCTTCATATTGTGTGCTACTCAAGGTCAGGGTCATACCAGCCTGGGCTACACGCTCAGAGAGCTCCTCTATGTCTCTTTTCATGTAGTCCAGGGAGGTACGTCTCAGGTCATTCACACCAGCATGGACGAGTCATATTTGTACTTGCCTTGGAGTGACTGGAGTGCTTGTGTTATGTAGCGGATCCTAGCCCTTAATTCTATCCTAATCCTATGATCCCTTAATTTCTCTTCCTAGAGCGTCCCTCATGTTTTGGCCTATCAAAGGCAGACAAGATAGACAACTATACAACCTTTTACTAATAAGGTGTTACTGCTTGCTAGAAAAAAAATACTATTCTGTTAATCATGTGGGTACCACTGGAGAAGCAGAATCTCCCCTGTCAGTTGCAGTATAGGGCTAGTTAAAGTTTACAGGTGCTGCCTATTGCAGCCAACTCACCAGTGATGTATTACTGATTTGTATGATGGGTGGGCATATTTTCTCCCTTTACCCTTTTTTCATTTTCCCCCATAGTATTACTGGAATAACACCAAACCATTGAGAGCCCATTTGCTAAAAATAACTTGGAGTGCTTGTTTAGTGGTAGCTGTTCCAAGCTTTTATTGTTTTCTCAGTTTTATCACTGACTTGTTAACTGGCATGTATGTGAGGGCACATGCAATACATGTACTGGGATTAACCATTTACTTTTTGTGCATAAAAGTTAGTTGGTCACAAAGTATTTCTTGGTATTATTGACATTTTTGTGGTAACTGGACAATTTATATACACACACACATGACTGGCAGCAATTAAACTTACCAGCTGTGGACATGAAAGTGCAGGGTTTTCTTTCCCTTGCATTGGCCATTCAAAGGTTGTGACCATCCTTGGACCCTGAGAAGTCAAGCTTCATAAAACTAGCTCTTCTGCAGCTAATCAAAAGTTTGCTGCTTGGCTGGTATGGAACACTTAATTAAGCCAAGGTTATAGGAAGGTAAGGCTTAACAATTAATAGTTCAGACACAAAGAGGAGATAAAAATGATGACGAGTAATCAAACAAGCTAGTGTCCACGAAAAGATGGCATTCTTGCAGAAGTTTGAAATACAGGAGGGGAAAAAAGTACTAAAGAACTGGAAGGTTTTAACAGTATTTTAAATGGGGGAAGGGGACTACCAGCATCATGGAAAAAAATGTGTTGGCTGTATTAGTCAAAGTGGCTAAAGACCTGTCAAGACAGGGGTTGCACGGGTGCAGTCGCAGCTTGATCACCTACTGCCATTTTTTTTTTTTTTTTTTTTTTTTTGAAGTCTGACGAGGTATTCTCTTCTATAAACTGGTAATAAACTAATGAGCCATAGTGAATAAACTTCAAAATATCCATATGCATGAGAAGGAATATCTTTAGTCAGACACCAGACAATCTTATGGTTTTTGAGTAATAACTTAAACTCAAGCCTTCTAGCAAATTTTGTTTACAGCTTGTGCTAACAGAGTTTCAGTCTGGAACATGTAGCAACAATATGGGACCAATAACCCTTAATATCGAGTGGACAGTGCCAACATAAAAGCTGCTAAAATAAATAGTAGCTACTCATTTTGGGTTAAGAAGTACAAATAACACTGCCGGCAAACGCACTAAGTAATGAACAAACAGTGGATACTGAGGAGGTAGTTAGTAATTGCTTATCCCTGATGTAAGCTCTACTCCTCTACAAGAGTTAACCTGCTGCAAACAAGAGTCTGGTAGCCTGATTATGACTAAGTAGATTTGCTTAAATGGTTGTTACCAAAACTGTTCATGTGCTACTTACAAAAGCACCCACCCACACATCTTGTCACATGTTCAAGTAACCCACAGAGTGGCCAGGTGCTAAAATACATTCAATGTCTTACAAGTAGGGGAAAAAAATGAAAAAATACTCTGTCTAAAACAAGAACACCAAATTCCTGTTTAACCCCCCCCCCCCCCAAAACACACTACACAAAGGTCCATGGACCCTTGCAATCCTTATACTATGAAAGAGAGAACCATAGCATTTCCATCTTAGGCTATTTTGGGAATATTTTATGAAGAACTGAAAATGGAATGACCTCTTAAGCACTCAAAGTATTTTAGTGATCTGTAACCAGTTAACTGACATTTTGTCAAAACTTCCAGTGGAACTACTGCCATGCTATGAGGTTTTCAGAATCTTAGTTCTTTGTCGGGTCCATGGTTCTTCATAATTTCCAGATAACCAGCAATTAAACCAAGCAAAAATGCTAAAGTTTCTGGACTTTGTTGCATACAAGGAAACAATACATCATGTCCTTCCATTGTTCCTTTGGGAACTGCCTTGCATTTCTAATCACTTCGGATTGATTCTAAATGTCATCATGCAATACTGTATATGCCCTACTAATTATCCCCTTTTTAACAATTTCCATTCTAAACTTGACCGAACTCTACCAGAGTAGGTCTTTTCCTTACAACTGCCATAATCCTCTTTGCCTATACACTTAGCAATCCCTGATTGGGAAGGCAGTCCAGACTTCTGCTTGGCCTCATCCCACTTGATTACCTCCCCACTCTTTAGCTATTTAATCCCATTACCCTGGTTCCTTTGATACTTTTGAGTAAATTCCAGCCCCCTTCCTACCCACTTTCTGTACCCCTACTTGAAGTCATCCCTCTTAGGAAAATCTATCTATTCCCATGTTGACTTAGCTTTTAGAATAGTTTCTACAACTTTAAGAATACAATCTTCTGTACGGTAGTGATGGTTCTCCTTAAGGATCTGCAACCAAAAATTATACTCTACTTGTTTCCTGAAATTCTCCCCTTTACACTTTGATTTATAATTTTTTGCTTCTGTTATGTATATGAGCCTTAACTATGTAGCACTAAACCTTCTTTTCACAACAGGCAATCCTAAACCATCTTGTTCTATGGGAAGGGACAACTTATCCCATTTAACTCTTGTCCTCTTTCCCTCCCAAATAAATTTCCATCAACTTTTTATTAACTTCTCTTCTGGCTGATAAATATACGCCTGACCTGTATATAAAACTACAGGGACTAAAAGCATTTCACCACTTGAAGTATCTTGCTATCCATAATCAAGAGTTCACAGTTTCTCAGTTTTTGCATTACCGTTTGTTTAATCTCTTCCCACGTCATTAGTTGTCATAACAGAATCCTTTTTAATACATGCACCAAAATAGGGCATTTTATCTCCTGATAAATATGAGTACTACTTTTTTTTTCTTCTTCTTTCAGCTTTTCCCGGTTAGGGGTCACCACAGCAGAACTCTGGTCCGCTAATGATTGGCAGTAGATTTTTATGGCGGCAGTAGATTTTTTTGGTGCCGAGGTGCCAGCCTGACGCCCAACCTTCAATGAAGGCGCGCCCATTCACGCATGTCTTTCGAACGCCACTCGACCGCAGGGAGGACATGCAGACTCCACACAGAAGGCGCTCCAGCTGAGAATCCAACAGGAGAACCTCATGCTGTGAGGCGACAATGCTACCACTGCACCACCACCTGATAAATGAGTACTAATGAACCAATTATTTATGCAGTCTAATGTAACAGCCTTTGTTTTACCTTCATTAATTTTATATCCCTTGGGGCGGCCATGGTGGTGCAGTGGTTAGCACTGTCGCACAGCAAGAGGTTCTCCGGTTCAATCCTCGGCTGGGGTGCCTTCTGTGCGGAGTCTGCATGTCTTCTCCCTGTGGTCGCGTGGGTTTCCTTCAAGTGCTCCGGTTTCCTCCCACATCCCAAAGACATGCTGTAGGTGGATTGGACACTCCAAATTGGCCCTAGGTGTGAGTGTGTGCATGTGTGTGTGCCTTCAGTGGAAGGTTGGGCACCAGGCTGGCAACTCGACACTGTAAAACTCCACTGCCAATCATGAGCGGACAGGTGATCTGCTGTGGTGACCCCTAAAAGCCGAAAGAAGAATAATTTTATAACCCTTGAATATTCCACAACACCAAAATGTCCACTTCTGGATTAAGCAAGTACAAAATATCACCTGCAAATAAAGCTAACTTTTGACTGCCATGCGAGTTACATCCTTGAATTTGTAAGTCCCTTATTTTCTCTGCCAATGGCTCTAAATATAAAGCAAATAACAGTGGTAAAACATGACATCCCTTGCTTGGGTCCTCTGTACAAACGCAGCTTGTCAAGAAGAACCGTCACACCTAAATTGTTGACTCCGATCATTCATACAGCCTTCTAATTAACCCTATTATTCTAGAAGGGAATGCAAATACTTCAATTGCCCTACTTAAAACCCTAGTTTACTCTGTTGGATGCTTTCTCTGCATTCAAGGCCCTCCAGCAACAGCGGCATTTTCCTACATTCTACTTCTATATGGATCATCATTGTTCTATTAATTTTATTTTACTTGCATTTTGTTTACCAGGAAAGTCCACTGGGTCAGTCAGAGCCCATTTTCAGTTAAGGCACAAGGGAAAACCTCCACAATTAAAAATATACAGGTACAATTCATTCTGTAGCACATTCATTCAACAAGGAGTGATACACAGAGTAGTTAAGCATTCCACTCTGGAATAAATACAAAGAGCAGATTAAACACTCAGTTGAAAAAGTTGCATATAGTTAAATAACACGTAAAAGGTAACATTATGCTCAAATTTCCAGGTCGTAGAACAGTGAGGAATTAAAGAGAACATTATAAGATGGTAGACAAGAAGACATTACTTGTACAAAGTATTTTAAGGAGGCTTGGTAAATGCCCATTTCCAGTATTTTAAGGAGGTTTGGTACATGTACAGTTCCAGGTAGAAGACAGGCATTCACGTAATAAAGTTTTGAAGAAGACAGGGTTTTTGGTTGTTTTAATTGATACTGGTAGAGCATTCCAATTTTAGCTATGGAGCAGGAGTAAAGGAGCTGGCTGGCTGGAAGGTTTGGCTTATGAACTTGTAGGAGCTGCTGATCCTCAGACCAAAGAGGTCACTTTGGGACGTAGTAAGTAAATATGGAGCTGATGGCATGACAATCTGAAGGTTTAAAGATAATTTTGTGAGCTGTAGTTTAAGTTGCAAGTAAGAGAGGTATTGTGGGAGTTCAAGCAATTTTAGGGAATGAAGAGTGGTGCAATGATGGATAGAGTATTTGGCATTAGTAGCGAATTTGGATATTTTGTTACAAGTCTGAAGCTTAGCTTTTTAGTGAGGACTGGAGATTAGATTAGTTATTAATGGAGCACCATATAGGAGTGAGGGGAGTAAGAAAGTTGAAGCGAGGGTTTGTTTAGTAGTGGGACTTAGGAAGTGATGTCAATAGAGAATTCCTAGCCTTTGATAAGTTTTGTGGATATTATACTGTATGTGGATATCACATTTGAAGTGTTCAGCAACAGTAATTCCTAGAAGTTTCGTATAGCTAAGGACTTAGATTTCTGAGTTACCTTGATAATAAATGTAAAACTTTGTTTTATCAAATGGTGCTGATTTCTTAGGGGTGAATAGCGTGATCTTGGATTTATTTGGGTTTACAGCTAGGTGGTTATTGCACATCCAGGTTTCAGTGGTGGTGAAGGCCAATTGTGTTTTCTTTTGTAGGTCAGAAATTGAGTAAGCCGAACATACAACAGCAGAATTGTCTGCATATTGAATAAGAAATCCCAGAGTCATAGAGGAATGGAAATCATTAATGAAAATGCTGAACAAGAACGCTCCAAGTATATAGCCTTGGGAATTCCAGTATACATGTTGAGGTATGGGGAGATAAGAGTGTTGTCATTTGACAGCCTGTCTATCTTTTAAATAACATTTAAACCAACTGCAGGGGATAGTACAATGTCAATGTTAGTGAGTTGGGTTAGGAGTAAAGAGTGAGAAACTGTATCAAAAGCCTTGAATAGATCTAGGAAGATGGTAGAGATAATCTTACCAGTATCTCAGGCTCTATTTACTGTATCCATGAAAAATATAAGGGTAGTGGTTGTACTATGGCCAGGTCTAAATCCATGTTGGGTGGGTGACAGGAGCTGGATATGAAGGAGAAAGTGTAGAAGTTGAATATGTATTCATTTTTCCAAGACCTTAGAGATAAGTTGGCAATAGTACAAAACTTGGTAATATCACTATTATTGTCACCCTTATGGAAAGTGAGAAAAATAAGTTATGTACTCACCATAATGTTTCATGTGAGTTGTTTATCTCAACTTTATTCTCACTGATGGGTTTGTAGCCGATCCTCGGCTCCGACACGGCTGATAGCAAAGCTAAAAGGTTTGCCAGTAACTCGAGACCAAGCCCCTTATCCCATGATGCACTGCTGGAATTACCTCAGATCCTGTTTGCTGCGTGTATACATACCCCTGTAAGGGGAGCACTCCCCAAGGAGGAAGAAGTAGTATTGAACAACCAGGATGATACTAGCCTCTAGGTCAACTATCAACCAGGAGGGGGGTGGAGGGAGGGACGTGGGAATAAAGGCAAGATAAACAACTCACATGGAACGTTATGGTGAGTACAAAACTTCTTTATGTGAAGTTGTTAAATCTCGCCATTTATTCTAACTGATGAGTAGCGTCCCTAGCACCCGCAATCTTGGGTGGCTCATGGGAGTACATTTTTCAAGACCATGGAACCAAAGGAAGACCTGTCCCTGGAAGCCTTATCTACTTTGTAATGAGTGATAAAGGTATGAGGCTTTGACCAAGTGGCTGCAGCAAAAATGTTGTCAAGGGGCAATTTAGCTTGAAAGGCAGAAGACGCAGAAATGTATGTATACATATATATATATATATATATATATATATATATATATATATATATATATATACACTATCCTATCAAGAAAAAAAAGTTTTAAACTTGCAAATAGATGAATCTATTGATTAATAATTGTCCGAGCTATCTGGAACACCGAGATCTGTGCCGCGGCAAACTAAATCTGGGGTAATTCCAGCAGTGCATCATGGGATAAGGGGCTTGGTCTCGAGCTACTGGCAAACCTTGAGCTTTACTACTGGCTGTGCCTGGAGCAGAGGATCGGCTCCGAACCCATCAGTGAGAATAAACGGCGAGATTTAACAACTGCACATTAAGTGCTTTTTTTCCAGGTTGTGGGGATGTAGGATTCCTACATGGATCTATGGATAAATATGCTTACGGAGTAGGCAATGACATCAGCTGCAAGTTTTAGATATTCTACAGGGATGCGGTTGGGAGCATTAGAGCAGGGTTTAAGTTTCAGAAATAGTTTCTTTATTGTGGCAATGGGAATGGGATTTAGAGTGAATGTGGGTGTGAAGTGGCAACTGGTCTCATGGGTATTATTGGTGGATGTAGTGGTGCTACATGGGATGCAATTTGCCTGGGAAAATTCAGCCGTAATATCAGCCATAGAATTAATGAAGAACGAATTAGAGGGTAGATGTTTTTTTAGATGATTTGTCAGAATGCAGACATGGGTTACTTTTTGTGCCAGGATTTAGCAGAGAAGTAAAGGAATTTCAAAATTTTGTGCGGTTTTGTTTCTGGTTGCATTGCAGTTTTATATAATATTATTTTTTATCTTTGTTGACTAGTTTTTTTTTTTTTTTAACTTGGGTATGAAGCTGTTTAAATTTTAACAGTTCTGGAGTGATTTTGTTAGTTTGCCACTGTTTACATATTTTGTCCCTGGTGACCATAAGATCCCTAGTATGCTTGGTTAGTCATGGGGCATAATATGATATTATCCTCTTTTACACAAGAGTGCTAGTCTATTTAGAATATTAAGAAATACAGAGTTGAAATAGTCGACTATGTTGGCAAGTGGGAGAGTTTGATTTTTTTTTTCGGATAAACCAGTTTATGCTTTTTAGAATATTAATAAAGGTATGCAGGTTAAGTTTGGTCAGGTTTCTTATTTGTTTGTATTTATGTTTGTTTGACTTGGGGGGGGGGGGTATGGCAAATAAACACAGGAAGATGATCACTCAGGGTATTTGTGAGAGTACCAACTTCAGATATTTGTTTGGGTCAGAGACTAGAATCCAGTCTAAGATGGAACCACTATTGTTGTCTTTATCAGGTCTGGTTGGGGAACTGTTAAGTTGCGTGAAGATGAACAGATCAAGAGGAAGGAAGCTGGAGCTGAGGCTTAGCCAGTTGATTTTTATGTCACCTTGGATGAAAAGTTTAATTTTTAATATTTGTAAAAACCCATGCAAGGAGGTCTTCTAATACGAGTAAGTTTTTACCAGGCGGTATATAAAGCACTATGATGCAGAGATTTTTGGAGTCATTAATTTTTACAAAAGGAATGAGAATTTCGGCATTAGAAAACTGAGGAACAGGATTTGTACATAGAACAATATTATAGGTGTCAGAAAAGATTAGTGCGACATCGCCTACTTTTTTATGGGGCCTATCGAATCTTACAGCTTGAAAGCCTTGGTGGTAGAAAAATTCTGAATCTTTAATGGAAAATTTTAACCAGGTCTCAGTGGTAGCAATATCAGGTTTACTGTGTGAGATCCAAGCATGAAAATTAGAAATTCTACTATTAATGCTTTGCAGATTAAGGGTTACCATGTATAACAATTTGTGAAAAATGTTGTAGGGTGGTATATAGGGACAGTAGAGGTGGGCCCTGATTCAGGTGTACGTCACAGCATAAAGGTACAACAGTGAAAGTAAGTATGCTAATGATTTTGTTTCGAGGGACATTTATTGTGGTGTACTTGAAGATAGGTGGTGGTAGTGTTTAAGGTAAAATGGATTGTATATGTTATGGGGATGATTTTTGTAGTGTATTAGAAGAGTGAATTTAATTGATAGAGGCTAGAACATATGTCTATATGATTTTATATTGGTTAGTGACAGTAGCAGTTGTAGTTACCACTAGGGGAGTTAAGTAGATAGGGTAAAGAGCTGTGATGTGTACTAGGGAAAATAAAAGTGTGGTGAAGAGTGACAGAAAGAGAGAATGCATGTATTTGGTGAAGACATAGCTGAAATTGGAGGGGTGAGAGATGGTAGAAAGCAACAAAGTGGATGAAGAGGAGCTTTAATAGGAGGCTAGTATGGAGTGAGCAAGAAGTAGACATAGGTGCTAGACGGGTGTTGGAAAAGGAGAAAGGTGAAGCTCAAGAATAAATACAGCAGTAAGAAGAGAGTGTGATCAGTTACGAATATTAAGGCTAAGGATACACAGAAGATGGTACAGAAGTCAGGAGGTAGAGGTGTGACAGGAGGGAAGAGGAGGGGTTAGATTTATTAGAGGGAAGGAGAGGGTGGTTGTGCCTGGATGTGGGCAAAGGGGTGGAGTAAATGTACAAGTGTAGGTGTAGTGGGGGTAGGTAGGAATTGGGGGTAGGGTAGTGGAGTGAGCCCAAGCAAAGAAAGGGTGAACAAAGCAGGTAGAGCCGGACCAATAATGAACCTTGGACTAATGACAAAACCAATCAGCTATCATGCCAACATTTCAAGTCAGTAAAGTAATTTCAAATGTTAACAAAGGACACTGAAAACATTAAATATAACTGAAGGGGATGGACTACCTTTGTGAAGAATACGTTCACTCAGATACTGATTTTCCTAATGTTAAATTGATCAGTACTAATTGTAAGGAGAGTTAAAGAGTTAAGCTTTGACTATTAGCTGGAAAAAATGAACACAGGTTCAACGAGGGACAAGACTTACTATAGAATTGTAAGAGACTACTAAAAATATACTGGAGGGTGTACTTAGCTGTTCCATGAGGGGAACAATAGTGGAGCAGTCTCAAGTAGTATGCACGCCAGGAGTTACTTCAAGTTAATTTACTGAAGCACCAAGAAGTTAGATTAGAGAAACATACATTACTTTTTATGGTATGTGACAGGGTCTCAGTTCAGAGTGCTATCCAGTTCACAGGGTGGGTGCCATACTCAAGGATGAAACAAATAAGAGAAGCCAATTATTTTTTTTGGTATGTTGTCAAATGTTCACCTTCCCTCCAAAAATCCATACTGATACCACTTTTGGCAACATCTTTGCCATTTTCTTAAGTATTAGAGAGAACTAGTTTATAATCATGGTTCAAAATTTAAACTGGTCTATATGAAGCTGTGTCTAAAGGGTCTTTACCCTCTGAGCAATGCAACCACCACAGCTTTCTTCTAAGATGCTAGCACTGTGTATATATAGTTTTTCTCATAAATACAATCATGCATCCACGCCAAACACAAACACCCTTTGGGTAAAAAACATTGACAGACAGGTGTACTTGGATGTTTTCTCTCAACAAAAATGCAATGCCCAAGTCAGCATCAATATCTTAAACTGTTGATTGCAAACATAATGCAATATACCTCAAACCATTGATTGCAAACAACCAGGAGTACTATTAAGTTTTTTCTCACAAGATGCCGCTGCCTTCACTCTGCCAACCAAACTTCACTTTAATTTCACTGCACACTGCTTAGTGCCCTATGAAATGTTATGAGAAACAGGGCTACTTGGCAATGCAACCATCATACTGCAGAAGTCCATATAGGCCTGCTTGTGCATTTTCACTTTAGAATCAATTTGCATGCTTTCTTGTAATGTAGCTACATATTTGGCTCTACATTGTGTGCAGTTACTTTAAGTGTTCCGATTATGGGAACTGAAACACCATGCCTTCCAACATGTTATCATGCATAATACTGCAGCTCCGGATAAGGTAATTTGTTTTTTCTCTTCCTGTAGAAGATCATATGTGCATTACTGTCCATTGTGGCATTCCTTAGACAGTGTGAAAATGCTTTTATTTAACTCAAGCATTTAGAATGATATCCTGCTTCATTATATACCTAGGGAGATTATATGACAATGTTATAAAGTGATGACCCTCTGCATGTGAACAGGGAAAAGGTGAACAGTAAATATATATTACGTTACTGTACATTATCTCCATGGCTGACATACAGCACACTCAGGCAACCCTTTGCTGTACAGGTATTATGTGACTACTACTACACAAATCTGTGTACTGCTGCTCCCTCATTTGACTTTGGCATAATATGCTTCCCATCTTCTAATATGAGGAAACAAAAAAAAAAATCTCTGCCTCTCTTTTTTTTTGGCTAGCTGTTACATACGGTTGCATTCCTAAAATTAAGAGTGAAAACAAATGATTTTAGGCTCATGTGTCAGCACTGTGGTATCTGCCCTTGTGGGCCATTTTAGGCCTAGCAAAAATTCCAAAGCCAAAGGCAAGGATCATATCCTGTACCTTGTGTCTATGAGATAAACCATTATGCTACCCCCTAACCCACTGATCATATTTATTAACTCAAGAGTGGGGGTGCCTTAGAACTAGTTGCACTGCTATGCATTATGTCTTTAAAAGATACCACAAAGCTATCCAAGAATGTGGGATGTGCATTTTGCAGACTGCAATTTCCCTGTACAGTGATGCAGCATGACTTTAACGAGCCACTTCTAAGTGGATGCTGCTGTCCTGTCCCCACCACTGTTCATAGGTAGGTACTAGGCTATCGGCCCAAGGGTCTAAGTAAGCCTAGCCAACACTGTTCCCTGGCTTACGCCACCCAAGAAATTAATTTCCTGTGGCTCTGTCGAGCAGAGACACAGAAGTGATCCCCGGGGTGTATTTCCTATTTCCCATCCACTCATCAATGGTTGCAATTTGTCCTTTTCTCCAGAAAGATAAATTCAAGGGGAATTTACTTACTGGCAACCTATCAACAAGGGATTCTGTTTAGTGTGTGGGCAGAGAATGTTGTTTAAAATAATGCAGAAACAGAATATGTCCTACATTTGAATGAACTTGAGCAAATTACCTTTAGTGATTCACATCAGCTTGCTTTTATGCGAAAAATCCACAGAAATCTACTGTTTTGCTGGCATTCCATTAGGTCTTACTCTACATATTTCACAATGCTCAATCTACTGACCACACCCTTACATTTTTCACCATATTCAGTCCACTGACTGCACCCTTATATTCTCCTTAAGCTCTAGGTAAACCAGTTGTGTCTGACTTGTGTTCATATCTGTTATAATCATGTTTTTACTCAAGTTTATTAAAGCACTATAGTAATAACCAATAATGACATATTGATAAAAGAAATGTTGAAGCAAAGAAATCTATTTTTGTAATCACACACTTTTGTATTTTAATCATTTTGTATGCACTTCATGTCATACCCCATTCTCCCTTCTGGATTACAAATCAAACTTGGCATTGGTTCAAAATCTTTTTTTCTGCTTTCAGTTTAAGTAAAATATCTACCTTTATATTACTCAACATAATTTCTTCTGCTAGCCATTAATTCACCATCTTAATTTCTCCTTGACAGTTCCCTTATACTTCCACATTTTACTGACCACACATTTTTAATTACAAATGCTGTAGTCCTATTCCAGTGCGAGCCAACATTAAACAGTGATAATTTTTTTAACTGAGTTACAATCCAAGTACAGCAGTTTCCATCATTTGTTAATTACAGATAATGAAGATCTGCTAGACAATGTTGCAACGAATGACATTGCTATCCACCTATTCAGACATGGACTCACTTTATAAGTGCACTGAAAATGAAGAATAAGCTGGTGAACTAATCAAGTCTTTCATAAATATCCAGTGCGATTTTTTTAATATTGTTTGAATACTGTGTGAAACATGTTTTAACAATGAAAAAGTCACATTCAGGTGAAAAGGACCACAAAGAGAAAATCACTGCAGAGTACTTTTGCAACCTTGCTACAGTGCAACTGGAGGGATACAGTTCACTACTTACATAGCACTATTCACCCATTTTATTCATTTACTGATCACATGGGATGGTAATGAACCATATCCACTTGAATTTATACATTCACAGCACAACACGTTAGCACAAAAATTAAGACATTCTGGACTTAAGCACAGGAATTTTTAAGACATTACTGTAGAAAAAAAAAACATTCAACAGCTGGTTATCAGGCTTTAAATAAGTTGCTCAGAAGAAGAATTTAGCAGTCAACATTACTCCAGCAACTTTTTTTAAGGTAATATTTAAAGAACAACACTTCCTAAGTTTGTTCTCTCTGTATATTTTACAAAATTGAATTAGGACAGATATCTTTTACTGGGTACATGAACATATGCAGGTCTAATAGAATTAACAAGTAAAACAGACAACATCTACTCATTCAAATAACAGAAATATATTTGTTACAGCATTATCTGAAGAGCTGCATTACAGTGTAGAAACATTACAATTTTGACAGACTTTAGAATCTCTTAAAAGACAGGTAAAAGCATTATAGATTTTTCTGACAGATTTTGTCTTGGTGAAAATACCATGACTAAAGATATATTTTACGTTTATTCTCCTCCCCATTCTTAAAGAAGTAAAAAGCCGCAAGTAGGAGATCGAGATTACTAAAATGTCACAGATGATGGACAAGCAGGAATACATTGCTTAAGTTTTGACATGTAACACTAATTTGTTTCCAGTTGGTTCTCAGGGCTTCAACTAGCTAGCGTTTCAAGATCAGGAAAAATAGCTGAAATGTAAGTCCATCAAAACACTTTAAAAGTGTATTGTTGCACTGGGGCAAGACTCCTGTATGCTTTACATTCCTATGTCAATACTTAAATTTACTAATTCAACAGTCACACAACTGCAGACAAAAGAAAAAGGGCCAGATAAAAAGAATTACTACCTGTATACAAGCAGAAACCACAACATCAGTGGTTTTCTATGGGAAAGAAACAAGTTCAATATCTGTGAAATGAAAATGACGGGATGAAACAATATCTAGCTGACGTCTGAAAAAGTTTAGCATAACAAAGCATGCAGTTTGACTGCTGTGCCGCTTCTATAGCGAACATTACATAGGAAGATGTCCAGAAAAGTCTGGTTACATATTCTAATCTTGAACACTTTGTAAGATAAGCAAAATATGTGAGGCCTAGAGCTATACCTTGTAAAGCTAAAAACAACAAAGAATTAAGATGAACAATTTCACAAATCAAATGCACATGCACACACAGCTACAAGTTCTATAAAAACTAAAGTCTGGAAGTTACAGTTGTGTAAGTAAACTTGCTATAACAGTAGATATTTGAATGATCACTGCAATAGTCTAAGCTCTATAGGTTATATCCTGCATAAGCTATAACAGCTGGCAAGCTTTCAAAGTTTCAGGGCATCTTCCACGTGCCTAAACCCTACGGCATCTCGAGATGACAGGACTTAAGACATGCTTGGGTGCTATGCCCTTCTGAACTTTCATGCCAGCAGAGAGAGGGAGGCTGAGCCCAGAAAGGACATTGCTAAGAAATAGGGAAAAATAAATAAATGTCCAAACCCTGGCATAAAAAACACACCAGATAAAGGGGAGATGGAATGAGGGAGCAGTGCTTTAGCAGTGATCACATTAATATCTATTGCTATGGTAATTTTACTTATACCAATGTACTATGTCCTTCATTCTGATCACTGCTACAGTAGCCTAAGCTACATGGGTAGATTGCCATAGCTTAGAACTGGGAGGTGGAAGGATCCCCTAGAGAATGGTCCTAGCAAAGCTCGACTTACATCTTGAGAAGGAATTTATCAATGTATAAATATATGTACAGAGGATCAGGTTGCTGCTTCTAGAATTCTGCCGGAGTACATCCCTTTCTCAAAAGCCATAGATGAAGCGAAGGCCCTGATAGAATGTGAATGGTCTCCAACTGTAATTTTTGTTGTAATGGGAATAACAAAAGATAACATCCAAAAATAACCATTTAGCAATTGTCCCTTTTTATTTTTATTAGAAATGAAGAACTGATTGAAAGTTCGGGAAAATTTTGTGCTGTCTGTCATGATATTACATGAGCTGTCAGTGGACATCCAAAGTAATAAGTGGCTTTTCTCCCTCATTTTTGGTTCAAGAAAGAACAAAGGGAGATGGATAGTGTGACTTAAAGTAAACTCAGGCACCACTTTAGGCATAAAAGGATGATTAGTTCTTAAGAAAACCTTGTCTTAGTGGAAAATGAGGCAAGGCTGACCTATCATAAGAGCTTACAACTCAGATACTCTTCTTGCAGAGGTCAGAGCAACCAGTACAACTGTTTTCCATGTTAAGAATCTCAAGACAGTGTCAGTTGAGCTGGTTCAAATATGGCAACCATTACCTTCTTTAAAACAAAATTAAGATCCCAAGGAGAAGGCAGAGGTTTTCTTGGAAGCATCTTATGCAAAACCTTTTTCAAAAACAATTTGACACAGAATGCCTTGAAAGAGGAGGATCCACATGTAGACATGCTGAAATAGCCAACAAAATGAACCTTGACAGCGGAGTAAGACAGGCCATAAGGGAGTAACTCAAACAAATATTGCAAAACCAGAGAAACACTAGCCCAGAATGGGTAAAGGTTATGCTGACAACTAGAAAAACTTTTACATTTGCTAATATATGATTTTCTAGTAGCAGGCTTTTCTTGCCACCTTCAGTACCTACTGCACACCCTCAGTAAACTGCTGCCAAAAAGGTATTAAGACCCTATCATCCAGATAAGTCTGCTGAAGTTTGGGGTCAGGATGTATCAAACACCCCCATGTCTTGTGCGAGTAGATCCAATTTATGCAGAAATGTTAGATAATTACCCTTGGTCATTTCCAAATGAAGGGAAAATCACAGTTGCCTGAGCAAGGAGGAGGTCACCACTACAATCTTGGGGTATTCCTTCTGAATCATTGAAGTAAGCTGGAGATCAGTAGAAAATTGAAAATCATATAGGAATATCCCTGTTCAAGGAAAGGAAAAATGACTCGTCTTCCAGGCCTTCTTCCATGGACACTGAGAAGAAATCTGCCAGCTGATTGTTCATCGAGGAGGGAAAAAGGTCTACTTGAACGCCTCATAGATTAATGAAATCTTGGAAGACCCCCGATCTAGTTTGAATTGGTGAGGGTCCGCCTTTGGCTGAGCTTGTCTGCCACACACCATCTCTGAAGAAATGTAGAAGTCTGTAAAGTGAGACTGTGCTGTAAAGGTATACCCCATGTTAACAAGGCTACCCTGCATAGTGAATAAGACCAGTTTTCCCCTTGCTTCTTTATGTATCACATCACTGTTGTATTGTCTGTAACAATTTTAAGTGGTCCTGAAGACCAAAGGAGATTAATAGAGTTGAGTGCCTTGATGAGGGCCATCATCTCTTTTACATTTCTGTGCTCGTCTCAGTTGTTGTTGAATCATATGCCTTTCACTTTTATTCCCCTTGACACTGCTCTCCCAGAGAAGTCCAAGTTGTCTGCGGTGACTGCTTTGGAGTACGACAGGAGAAGGGGAGACCTGGATTCAGGGATATTCAATGTCTCCTCCAAGTGACTTCTCTTCTTAAAAAACCTACAACTGGAATCTGAAAAGATAATGGGTGTTGGTGCTTGGATCACAGAAACTTCAGATACCATCATAGATGGATTCCATGGATTCCATGAGACCCAGAATCCTGAGGTATTCTCTCTCAGTGACCTAAGTGAGTGGAAACCCCTGGAACAGATACAAATTTAGGTCTATTTTTTCCTGTGGAAGAAAAGCTCTGAGTTCTCTAACAAACACCCCTGAAACACAGTCCTGTACGAAGGAGTGAAAACAGACTTGAATGCTGTCTTGGAATCCTAGCCTGCATAGCAGATTTCTTAACCAATTGAGAGATTCCTGACACTTTGAAAGAGACTCTGCAAAGATAAGAAAGTGGTCTAAATATGAAAAAAAGGATACCCTGTATCCTGCAATGTGCTATAACTGGAGCTATAGACTTTGTCAACAATCTAGGAGCAGTGGATAACCCAAAGGGCAAGGCAGAGAACTGATAATTTTATCCAGACAAACAACACCTTAAGAAATGTCTGACATCTGGATGGATATGAATGTGATAAGCATCTTTTAAATCTAAAGGTACAAAAATGAGTAAGAAGGGCTAAGAGGTTGTACAGTGAAAGCATTCTGAACCTAGGCACTATCACAACTTGGTTTTGGCAAAACAAAAGGCTCCAGAGCTGGTCTCCAGAAATTTTCTCTCTTTGGTATCAGAAACATTATTGAATAAAATCCTCTTCCCCACAGGGTTGGAGGAACTGATTCTATTACCTGCTGAGAAGGCATGTGCTGTTGGACAGGAGGGAACAGAGGGATTTGATTAGGTATATGTGGAATAATTCCCATGAAAGAAGGAATTTATTCCCAGTGCAAAATGTATCCCTGCTGCATCAGATTCAGAACCAATTTGTCTGACACAATCTCTTGTCAAACAGAGAAAGAACTTCAGACTTTCTGGAAGGGATAAAGGACTGTGTGTGTGTGTGTGGGGGGTAGTCTCTTACATAATCATTCTGATCTACTTGACTGTCCTTTGTTTTGGGAAGTTCTTGCTTTCTTTTTGGAATCTCCAGGTCATTGTTTTTTTTTTAAATGTCTGCTTACCTGCAATTTGCAGATACTGTTTGTTTTGTTTCTTGCCAAAATCAGATTCCTAGCAATTTAGAGAAGGAGGGCTGAAAGTTCTAAGAGATTTCCTGTATCAGCTTACTCCTCTCATCACATTTGTGAACCTCTGCAGCACAGAAAACAACAAGTAAATCTCTATCCAAAGGAGAATTTAAAATCTCATTTTTTACATCCTCCTGGAGGTTTTGAGAAGTCAGCCAGACACTTCAACATGGTACCTGTGACAAAAGCCCTGGTTGTAATATCTAGAGAGTCAAACACACTTTAGAAACAGGAAGCATGCACACACAAAGCAGATTTTTTCTCGTAGGAAGGAATTCCAGAATAAATCTTCCTTATACTTTCACAATTAGTCTAAAATTAAGTTGCAGAAGCATGCACTTTCACAAACTCAGTGACTGTTTTACCATCCCTGTCAGAAAGAGAAGGATTAGAATTAACAAAATACTTGGTTGCAGCTGGATTGACAAAGCTGCAACTGCTGGGTCAGGTCTGGGATGATTGTATATAAATTTGAAAGACTGAGGAACTATGTAAATTATATCTGCTTTCTTAGGTGCAGCAGGCAAACCACAGGCTGTGACAAACATCCTCCAATGCTGGAGAGCACTGCAGGGATGGGAGGAGGTTCTGGGAATTCCAGTTTTAACATTTCATAGCATTTTCTCTGGGACTGAAATAACTCAGTGTTCTTCTACTGAAAACTGTCAGAGAAAGAGAATCACTAACTGACAGATTCAGATAACATGCTCTCCTCAGAGTCTGAATCAGAATTCTGAGGAGAACAACCTGTCATCTCTGTTGCATCACATTTCCTCTGCAGATTCAGTTTCTGGAATATCTTTCTCTTACCATAAACCACCTGATAAAGAGTGTCAACAGCCTGTACAGGACTCTGGGTCAGACTTAAGTACTCCTGTCCAGTGAAACTGCAACAGAAACTACAAGCTTAGTTTACTGTTTCTTTACTTCAGGAAAAGTAAGGCAAATAGGATTTTTAATGGCAACAACAGCTTCCCCAGTGATGTACATTCCAGTTAAGCAGCGGCACATTCCCTGCCCCTTCTCCCAACAGCAGCAAAAGTGGTTCTCCCTATCCCATTAAAAGGACCCTAACAGCCAAAGAGGATATGGCTAACAACTGGTCCATAGCAGCTACAAAAGCAACACCAGAGGGATCTGGGGAAAAAGAGGAGTGCTCTGAGGAACCTGCTTTGGCCTCAGCAGAGTCACCCACACGTGGATACAACAAATTGATAGCTGCTGTAGTGACGAAGCCTGCTAACTTTTTCTTTCTGTGGCAGGAAGAAGGACCAACCACGGTAGCAGTATTTTCTTACATGGTCAAGACAAAAACAGTGCCTCTATCCTGGGAAAGTTAAGCATCACAAAAAAAAGTAAGCAGTAAAAATTCAAAAGTAATATTAAGTCACTTTTCCCAATAACACACAGTAAAAAGCATTCTAATACACTTTACTAGCCTCAAAAAGTAATTTATATTATCCACAGGAGAAGAAAAAAAAACATTTTTATAATGTTTAAATCGACTTTTAAATTGCCAAACACAAAAGTGTGCTCCCATTTAAAAGTACATCAAAACATGTAACCACCAATAAAAAACACAGTGCTAGCTTAAAAAAGTAAATTTATCAGCAAGAAATAATTTGTGGAAGGTTTTCCCCTAAAGGGAACTTATCTGTGCACAAACTGATAGTCAATCCTTGAAAACCCGCAGAGGAGTACTCGCTTAGGCAGCAGAAAAACTTTTAAGGGCTTGAGCAACAAACTTGTCGTTTTAGTCAGCTCAGCTGAAGCTGACTAATTGGTCACGTGGAAAGTGCCCTGAAGCTTTGGATACTGGCTGGCTGTTATATCCTATGCAGGATATAAAACGAATAGCTTAGGCTACCGCAACAGTGATCAATATGAAGATCATACTAGAACGCTTCAGCAAATGGGATTAAATGCAGAAATGAACTTTTATTATTTGATCTGAAATTCTGTTCGCTATAAATTTATAATTTAAAAGGGAAATGCATTCATATACCTGAGGAAACATTTTTCCTAAGTGTTTTTTGCCCCAAAGCCTCCTGCAATAGCCCCAACCAACACACACTTCCTATACTACGTATATGCCCAGTTCCATACAAGGACAAGCCATTCAGAGACCACCATTATCCAGGGAAGCCATGAGGATTCGTTGCGCCTTTGTCATTACTCCATCCTTTGTGGGTGCAGGCTAGTCTGGCTTCCCCCAGACAACAGTATGGAGTTTTTACAATGAAGTAGATGTGGAACTGGTTTCACCCCCCACCCCCACCACCATTAATCAGCACCTTACTCATGATGGGTGACAGATAAAGAGGTGCTGCTATATGGTTCACCCCTGGTGGTGATGAGATCACCTCCATCACTGCAATGACGTGTGCCATTTTATCAACACACTTTCATTCCTTTGCAACTGACAATCAGAGCTACCATCAGTCCCCCCATGCCAATTCCACTTTCTATTTGACAGTGCTCATTGCTGGCCACTTTTCTATTTACTATCTTTGTTAACTCAATATATTAAGAAATGTCACTGCTTCATCAACAGTACAGCCAGTACTTCAGGATGGAAGTTCTTCATCTGACCAAGACAGTTTACAAGGAAACCGTAGCAGATAAAAAACACTAAGGATATGCACTTACCCTCCCCCACCATGAAGAAGTGAGGAACCCTACCCCTGCAATCTCCCAGCTAATAACAAAATCGCTGCTTGCAAAGCCTTGACAAAGTTATAAATCATGTGTGGTGAGTGCTGATTCAGTTAGCAGTGTTCATCAGAATAGGCTTTGATATAAACTGACTTGAAAAACACCACTCCACGAACCAACTCACCAAAGACAAAAAAAACACACTGACAACTGGAGAAACGGTCACCATCCACATTTACTGTGCTCCTAGTACTTCGGCATCAAGCCTTCCAGGGAATAATTATTCACAAGCTTTCTAAGGATGTATAGATATACAGGATGAAAGATTTACATGTATAGGGCAAAACATTTTAGCATCTGTTACTCTAAAGATGTGTAAGTGCATTTGTATGAGCTTTTTAAATTATTATGTTAAATGCAATAGGAATGTAAGGGATGGCAATTTAAAAGTTTTTTGATGCACTTTAAATGTTTCTGAAGCACTTTAATTGCTCAGAATGCACTTTAAATTTTCTTGACTCACTGATTAATTGATCAGTTATTGTATAATTGAATTGAATAATGAATGTAGTGAAATGTATGTAAAGCACACCATTCTTGTGAATAATTATTCCCTGGAAGGCTTGATAATGAAGTACTAGGAGCACAGTGACCGTTTCTCCAGCTGTCAGTGTGTTGTTTTATAAACTGACTTGGTCACACAAATAGCTTTCAAAATAGCTATGACTCTGTGCATAATTAGCTGCTTATCTCTGTCCTATATCTAAATGGGGCTACCTGACATTGCCGACACTCCAGAATGCAGACAACCATATGGCCGACACCATATGATTGACATTCGGAATGCGGAACAGACATCTCACCATAGTGTGGAATGGAACGATTTCCATTCCTGTACTGTAGTGCGAACTCGGAGTTGGCATATTAAAGCTACGGGGGGGGGCAGAGCCACCCACTGTGGGTGCAGGGGGGGCATAGCCCCCCTGCTAGCAGTTGAAAGGGAATTTTATGTTCCTTTTTTATGGTCTTCTTCCGATGTCGAGATTTCGGCTGTCGATCATATGGTGTCGGCGTTGTGAGCTTTCGATCTTGTCAGGTAGATCCATCTAAATGCATTCAATTAAATCTGCAGCTTCAGAAACTATCCAGGATCCAAGTCTACAACACATACATGTATGCATACATATGTACACACACAGCATACATAATTATTGTACAAGACTATTCACAAAGGGGCAACATCATTTTCTAAACCTATTGCCCTGGTGAGGGCTGCAGAAGTAATAAAATGAAGACTTGCCTATCCCCCCTCAAGTGTCCAACACATCCTGTAAAATCCCCAGGCATTCACTAACAGCCATGCTGAGCGATATAATCCTTCCATGCCGTGAATATGCTGCAGCACATCTTTCTTGTGGGCTATGCTTAGCACATTTCAGATAGAAAGCACCCTGCAGGCATTCTTACAAACTACTCAAAACCAACTCAACTGACTCACCCCTAATCCGTAGTAGTTATGAGTATTATCACAGGATAAACCACACCCTATAACATAACGTCTAGACAAATCAATTCATGAGGTGAAACAAAGGATTCTGACTTTCACAAAGGGAATATATATATTCCAAAGATGCAATTCTGCATTGCTATTATACAATAACTCATTCACAGTAACATTAGAGATTTTACTAGGGTTGACTTAAGCAAAGTGGTATTACTGTACGATGTCATCATGGTGGTAGCGGCATTTGCAACTCAGCAGCTAATCAGGTCCCCTGGATGTATACAGCCACTTTATAACTTAGAACAATTTTCAGTATTGAGCATTCAATACATTTTCCCCCAAAAATTGTTACAGTCTGTCATCTTGCATCTTAAAATCCCTTAAGAATAAAATGCAATAAAAGTCTTCAAAATGATTGAAGGGAAAGTCAGATTCCATCAAAGTACTTACCTCACACCAAGAACGTCTTGTATATGACTTTACTGGAAGGCTGTGTCATGGAAGGCATAACAGGAAATCAAGTTAACAAATAAAAAAATGGAGGAAGAAAGTTTAACCTTTTTTGAAAAGAAAATTTTCATTTGACGCTGGGGTTATTTCCTTAAATATCCGCTTATCTGCTGTACCTTTGCTGCAAAGCTTTACTGTTTTCATGTAGCATGTCTTCATCCTTCAAAAAACTGAAATAGTTAAGAGTACAAAATGCAGTTTAGCTCTTACTGTATGCCATTCCTCTGGTCAAACGCAGGGATCATCGAACTGGGGTGCTCTGCCATCAGAGCAACGAGCAGCTGCAGAACATCCATCAGATTGTCATCCTGCAACAGAAAGAATGTAGCACATTAATTTCATTCTTGCTATGGCAGCAAATAAAAGCAACACTTCATTTACTTTACACTCTAAACATTTGCAATTATTTGTAGCCGTATCCAGAACCCTGTTAAGACAAATAAATCTGCTTTTTGTATCACACTTCTTATCTTGGGGTGAAATAAACAAACATTTGCCGGCCTTTTGACACAACATTATTTGAATGTAAAGAAATTATAATGAACTTTGGGTGATCAACCTTAGTAGATAAAAGACAGTACCTCATGCATAGTGAGCAAGTAGTTCAGAATTGCCTGCAACTCGTCTTCCTTTACTCCATAATCCTGAGGGGGGGGGGCATAAGAAAATAGTACATGATGAGCTTAGTGATAGAAGAAAACCATAACATAGAAAACATATAAGCATCTCAGTAAACACAGTAAAACGCATCTGGCTTTTTATACAAAGGACAAATATGCATTAACTAAAAATTCTTAATGTCTGAACCTTATACCACAAAATTAAACTTTGCAGTCTTACTGACCAACTGACTATACACTCACCTGGCAAACATTTCAGCACCTGTCATTCACTACATCCTGCTTTACAATCAGTATACTAACACTGGTCTGCAGTCTCAGAAAAGCTGGTATTTACTACAGAAATATTTAAGAAATCTTTAATAAAAGTTTGCGGGTCAAAAGAAAACACACCATAATGAAAATTTCACTTAAAATCAAATTAATTGACTAAAGAGAAATCATCTCACCTATATTGATTCTTTTCAGATGTAAATCAGCAACTACAGACCTGATCACACTAATCTGTACCAATTCATGAAAAGGACCTAGGTGCTTCTACACCAGGGGTATTCCAAAAGGCGGCCTGTGTCCAACACCAAAGTATTTGACCTGGCCCTTGGCCCACCATGGTGGGGACTGTGTTTCATTTTAAATTGAAAATTACTATTTAATTTTTCTTTAAGTCAATCATGTATCTTGAGTTTGTAATTTGTTTCAGTACAGCAGCACATTCAGGGTAAAGACTAAAGGACAAGTTAAAAGAAACTGAAAATGTCAGTTAAATTAAAAAGGGAATAAGCAAAAGTAAAAACATCTTTAAATGCTAGGTGTCCAGCTTTAATAGCAAACTGAAGGGGGATTAATCAACATGGTCTCAACTGTTTGAAGAAAAAAAAAACAGAATGAACACATTACATCAGTTTAGCAGGAAATTAAGGGACTGGATAAGAAACTACAGCTAGATCAAGACCCATACATACAGGGCAGAATGAGTGGTACTCGTATGTTCGACCTTAAGTTCTGTGTGAATGACTAATCCAATTTTGGACACAAAGTGATGGCTAGCTTTGTTAAATGAATCTGCTTGTGTTAAAATTGTCATGTCTTTAGATAAGCCTACGAATGCTATTCATAGCATCAAAGTCTGGGATAATATACTTGGTGAATTTCAATTACATTTTTTTTATCTGAAGAAGACTTAAGGATGCTTACAGTAAATTTAGTCAGACACTGACCAGTTTCACAGATTACCATCTTGAAAGTTTTAAACCACCTGTTCTCAAGATTTAGAAAATAGCTCAGATACAGAAATATCTAAAGACAGAATACCAGAAGTGACTAATACACTAAAGGATGTGGAAGCCCTAGCCCCGATGGAGGTACTGCTCAGTTTAAGAATAAACTTGGTTTATGTTCTGGCTAGGACATTTAAAGTAGAGTTATGGGATAAAACAACTCTACTTAAATCGGTCAATAAAAGAAACTCAGACCCACCTCTGGTCAAAAACTTGCCATTAGGTCTCATTAACAGTGATGAGCTCCTAGCAGCAGTGTTAGCTTCTAGACATCAGAGATTAAGCCCCTACCTATATCTCATATCTCATTTCACAATTATGAATGATGAAAAACAGACCGACTTAAGATGACCCAACACTAGAACTCCTATACCATCTCAACTATAATAAAACACATCAGGAGACTTTGTACTTGATTCTATAAGGCATTTAAGAGGGTAAATGTATTCCAGCTGTTTCTGAAGTCCTGGATCTGGAAGAACATACCTGCAAATCAAGAGTCTACACCTCACTTCCTGTACTTTGCTCCATTTCCTAAAACTCCCTCAATCTCGAATCTTCAAAATAGACATTTAATTATTGCTCGTTTTTATTCTGCTCATCTTTTGCACCTTCCTGGTTTTACTGTCTTCT
Source organism: Protopterus annectens (assembly GCF_019279795.1). Lineage (NCBI taxonomy): Eukaryota > Metazoa > Chordata > Ceratodontiformes > Protopteridae > Protopterus > Protopterus annectens. The sequence goes on along the minus strand of NC_056729.1, from coordinate 83,611,560 downwards.
ATATTTAATGTCTGTGTATGATAATTCTTTCAACTACATTATTATGCTCTGACATAAAGAAAGTACAGACAGTTTTAGTTAGCTGCATTAAATACAGCACATATCTGTTAATGAGCAGTACTTGAAACAAGCTTATTAGCAGCAACCCAGTTACAAGATTATCTGTGTTAAGTGCCAGGATGTACTGATTTACTAGTTCTAATTACTGGGATTACTATGAAACATGCTGCACTTTGCAAGTGCTCACCACTCCTTTTAAGTTACAACATTCTAAAGTATACAATAATTTTACTAACTTATTATATCTCTCTGTACATCTGTTTTACTATTTTGGTCTAAAACCTGACAGAATATGGCCACTGAATTCAGCACAAACACAACTGACTGAAAATACTCATGCTTACATGTTTGGCATAGGAAATAACTACATTAATAATAAAAGTGGTAGCTGCTAAACTTAACAGTTACTTTATCTCTCTAATAAAAAAATATATATATTTCCACTGCAGATTTTTGGGAAAAAGTCACTTGGGAAAAGGTACTTCAGTGGTAACTGAGGGGAAATCCCTACCTATGGATCATGTAACATGGGTTCAATCAGCAGCTTGGGAAATTGACAGCACAGGTTGGGAGGATGTTCATGTCCACTCTGGTGGGGAGGAAATGGGTCCCAGTTGGTCCAAGCAGTCTGCTCTGCTACAATCTCTACCAAAGGGAAGGGACCAAGTGGCAGGGGCTGTTGCAGGGACAACATAAGAGCGGCCACCCAATCTGGTGACAGTAGCCATTGCTGGCCATCTGCAAGGGAGTACGAGTAGTGCCAGAGGCACAGATGGTCTCTACAGTGATGTAGGTAACCACAGCACCACCAAGGGGGAACAGCTTATCCCATTCATACAAAAATGCTCTCATTGCTAGGATGGCAGTGAGAGCAATAAACATTCCAATGTTTATCTGGACAATGGATCTTCCAGACAGTTCTTGTCGTATAGGGACACGAGGGAAAATTCCCAAGCACTAGGGAATGCATGCAGTGGAATCTGGTAGGAAGTGGGCTTGATGGTCACCACAACAGACGAGATAAAAAGGACTTAGAAAAAGTCTCTAAGGAAAAAAAAGTGTCTTAGAAGACCTAGCTCCTTCCTGCCTCTAAATCTAAAGGGTGCTTAGGTATTACTCCATGTTTATCCAGGAAGTTTTATGAAACAACAAAAGTTTACAGTTAGTATGGCTTCACCCCTGGGGACAGATCAATGTTATACTCTCCACTGGTATCAGGATCTTCTACTACATTGCAACTTGATGCCTGGATGATTCTACGTTATTATTCTAGCTAACTCCGAATGTAGTTAGGTTTCTTTCTTGAAGTACTGGCAAGTGTTGGATTTGTTATGAAATTTTAGGCGGCAGTTTCACATTCATTTCAGTTTCCAAATCTCAAAGAATTCTAAAATGTAGTTAAAGACCTATGCTGTTTAGAATGGAAGACAACTAATTTGTTTGGGGTTCCTGTCCTAGAAGTTATCCCTTTCCCACAGGCCTCACATATTTGGCATCATTAACTATAATAATGCATTATTCAAAAACAGAAATAAACTAATGCTCCTGGGTAAGCAGATTAAAATTTATCTTGACAGTATACAGAAACTTTTATCATGTCTAAGCAAGTCTTCCTAATTCAGTAAAAACTCTGATCAAAGTTGCTTGAGTATACATTTAAAATCCTTTTTGTTGTTTATTTCATTCATGAAATACAAGCTCTGTTTGTGTCTTGTTTTGCATGTCATGCTAGACTTTTCTGCCTAAAGGGGCTCCTTCTCCTTCCTTTTCCCTTGTATGTCTTACAGGTTCATAGGTAAGTACTAGGCTAGTTGCCCTTGCAGGCCATTTTAAGCTTAGCCAATTTCTCTTTTTGTACTCAAAATAACCTATCCATTTGGTTATAGACTGGACCTTATGGCCTTACCATCCCATGGTCAATAATTATATATCATCCCTAAGGAGAATAAATGGGATTATACTGCAGATATTTTGAGGGGACTTATGCACTGAATAAAGCATTTAGGAGCTGCATCTGTCCATTAGTAGTACATGGGGGTAGCCCTTAGGTAAATTTTCTGCTTCCCATCCACAGATCTAAACTGTGCTTGGAAACAGACAGGGATGAACTTTGTTCTATGCTGATGGGGAGTCTATTCCACAGCAGCGGTATCCTCTGAGAAATATACTCATCCTTCCAAACCATTCTGTTTATGTTGCAGAAGAGATTTGTATCCCTAGAGAGACCATTTCTGATGCCATTTAACTTAATGATGTGAAGTAAATCCATCGGTAATGGGTCAGAGGATGTCTTGTATGCCAGACAAAGATCACCTCTTAGCAGTCTGTAGGAAAATGAATTTAGTGACAGGGCTCTGAGTCGGTCCATGTAGGAGATGTTCAGGTCTTGTATCCTTTTAGTAATGCACTTCTTTGGGTATTCCAGTTGTTGCATGTGTCAGGACAGATACATACCAAAGGGGGCACTACATTCAATGACTGGCCTAATAAGGGCTGAGTAAAGGAAGACTATGATATCCCTGGATCTAGGCAATACCTTTGTTTATAAGTTGTGCAACATAAAAGGTCTTTCTTACAACAATAGACAAATGTTGATCAAAAGTTAGGTCACTGTCCACACAAGTTCTGAAATCCCAAACTGGTTTAACTCTTAAAGATGTATTGTCAATGTGGTAACTCCCAGGTAGAGGACTTCCCAAAGGATATAGTAATGCATTATTTGGAATTTAGTTTCAGACCATAATTTTGACACCAGTCATTTGAGACAAACATGGATTGGGTAAAGCCATTTGGGGATTCGACGACTGCTCCTAACTTAGTCATCTGCAAACTTAGTCAGACGGAGGCCATTGGCATCTACTTCTTCTGAAGTAAAAGCCCAACACCAAACATGACAGGACCCAGCACAAAACCAAGAGGGACTCCCCTCTGATGTCTGGTGTCTTTGGATATAAATTTCTCCGTTTTGATCACCTGCATCCTACCTGTGAGCCAGATGGCAATCCAGGTGGGTGACACAGGGGTCTATTCCCAGTTTATTCAGCTTTTCTACTATGCTTGAGTAGGGAATTGTGTCAAAAGCTTTGACCAGGCCAAGGTATGTGTTGTGCACGGTTTTGCCTTCATTTATTGCTTTGGTGACTTCTTTCACAAAAAAATCCATCAAGGTAAGTAAGCATGACCTGCCTTTGATGAATTCAAACTGAGACAGGTCTAAGGTTTGGAGGCTCCTTATGTCCTGATTGATTAGTTACATGATAAGTCTTTCCACAGCTTTGCATATAAGGCTGAATCAGACTTAAGGGTTTGTAATTGCCTGAGTTTGTGGAAGGTCCTCCTTTATGCAGGGTCATGACTGCAGCTGTTCTAAATTCACTTGGTACACTAATTTGTATGGAGGATGAGAATGAACAGTGGTAGAGGTCTGGTTATATCATGTTTCACACTATTTAACATGTATCCAGGGATACAGAACCCATCGATGCAGTATCTTTAGCTTTTGATAGCACTTTTAGGACTTGGTTTTGTATGCCAGCTGGATGTGAGCCAATTTTAGGTATAGCTTGAGGGACAAAGGGGAGAGAGGGGTCAAGATAGTGCTAAATTTATCAGCTCGTAGGTTAGCTATACCTTCCGCCACAGTGTAACATTGTTCACAGTCAGCTCTGAGCATTACTGCTTTGTGCTTTTGAGATTACAAACAACTAAAAAATGCCCAGTGATTGCCTTTGGCTTAGTTATTTTAGCCTCAAATTTAGCTTTGGTGGATTTTATTAGGCTCCTGAGTGGTTTGTTTATTTCAGTAACAACAGCTCTAACATTATGAGAATTACTTTTCTTACCTTTGGTCAAAATTTTCCTTTTATTATAAAGCTCTTTGATATTATGGCTCCACCTTGTGTATTTCTGGGGTTTGCTCTGCCACTTGCTCCTATTGGGGTACAGCTGCATCTATGTCTTTGTTTACATGACAGTATAGTGTAGTGGTGTACATTTCTGCGTATTCAGTTATTCACTGGAATTAACTGGGTTTGGTGGGGATTTGAAGCTTGCCAATGTATCATTTAGGAGCAGGTAGTTTTTGCCTTAAAGAAATTTCTAAAGGTATCTTGGATGGAAGTGATAAAGGTACTCAAGGGATGGTGCAGGATGCTCCCATATTAGCAATGACAAGATTAAAGATGTTAATCCCCCTAGTAAGTATGCTAATTGTTCCAAGGCATTTGCATTGACAAAGTCCAGGAATCTCTGTACTTGTGCACTAGTGGTGGTGTAGGTTTACCAGTCTGCGGTTGGACAGTTTAGATCATCTAGGAAAATTGTATTGGGTTTAATACTGAGTGATTCTAGTTCTTGTATACTGGCATTGTGGCTTTCTTTTGTCATAGAGGGAGTTCTACATATAGCCAATATACAATTTGGGACCGTTTTGATGGTTATTTGGACAGGAAGTTAAAAAACTTTAGTGCATCATGCTGCTTTACCAGCCTTGATGCAAATCTCTTCTGAATTTAGACAGATATACAGTAGATATAAAAAGTTTAAACACCCATTAAAATGCCAGGTTTTTGTGATATGAAAAAAATGAGACCACAGTAAATCATTTCAAAACTTTTCCCACCTTTAATGTGACCTATAACCTGTACAATTCAATTAAAAAATAAACAAATCTGTTAGGGGAAAAATATATAAAAAATGTGCAATATGTTGGTTGCATAAGTGTGCACACCCTTAAACTAATACTTTGTTGAAGCACCTTTTCATTTAATTACAGCATTCAGTCATCTTGGGTACACACCTGCCATCAATTAAAAAGATTCTGATTAACCCCAAATAAAGTTCAGCTGTCCTAGTAGGATTTTCCTGACATTTACTCAGTTGCCTGCTACAGCAAAAGCAATGGTTCACAGTCAGCTTACAAAGCATCAAAGGGATCTCATTGTTGAAAGGTATCAGTCAGGACAAGGGTACAATAACATTTTCACAGTATTGGATATACCATGGAACACAGCGAAGACAGTCATCAAACAGTGGAGAAAATATGGGACAACACTGAAATTGCAAAGAACTGGACGTCTCTCCAAAATTGATGAAAAGACAAGACGGAATCTGGTCAGGGAAGCTGCCAAGAGACCTACAGCAACACTGAAGAAGCTGCAGGAATTTCTGGCAAGTACTGGTTGTGTACTACATATGACAACAATCTCCCATATTCTCCATATGTCTGGACTATGGGGTGGGGATGCAAGACGGAAGCCTTAGTTACACAGCAAAACATCCAGGCCCTGCTAAAATTTGCAAAACAATACATCAGGTCTCCCAAAAGCATGTGGGAAAATGTGTTATGGTGTGATGAGACGAAGGTTGAACTTTTTGGCCACAATTCTAAAAGGTACGTTTGGCGCAAAAACAACCCTTCACATCACTAAAAGAACACCATCCCCATGGTGAAGCATGGTGATGGCAGTACCATGCTTTGGGGGGTGCTTTTCTTCAGCTGGAAGTGGGGCTTTAGCCAAGGTGGAGAGAATTATGAGCAATTTCAAATAAGTCAACTTTGGCCTAAAACTTTCAGGCATCTGGTAGAAAGCTGAAAATAAAGAGGAATTTCACCTTTTAACAAAACAATGACCACAAGCATACATCCAAATCAACCAAAGAATGGCTTCACCAGAAGAAAAATAAAGTTTTGGAATGGCCCAGCCAGACCCCAGACCTAAATACAATAGAAAATCTGTGGGGTGACCTGAAGAGGGTTGTGCACAGGAGATGCCCTTGCAATCTGGCAGATTTAGAGCGCTTTTGCAAGGAAGAGTGGGCAAATATTGCCAAGTCAAGATTGTGCCATGCTGATAGACTCCTACCCAAGAAGACTGAATGCTGTAATTAAATCAAAAGGTGCTTCAGAGTATTTGTTTAAGGGTGTGCACAAACAAAGTATTAGTTTAAGGGTTTGCACACTTATGCAACCAGCATAATGTACATTTTTTATTTTTTTATATTTTCCCTAAACAGATCTGTTTGATTTTCAATTGAATTGTTCAGATTATAGGTCAAATTAAAGATGGGAAAATTTTTGAAATGATTTACTGCGGTCTCATTTTTTATATCACAAAACCTGGCATTTTAACAGGAGTGTGTAAACTTTTTACATCCATTGTACCTCCACCTTTTTCCCCTCCTGTATAGTAGCTGGTCTAAATACATGAAAAGCATTATAGCCCTGCACACAGAGTGCTCTCTGCTATTTTAAAACATGACTCAGTCATTACATAGACTGATCAGTGTCTTCTAGGCTGAGAAGGGCTTGTAGGGAGTGAAGTTTCTTGTTGAGGGTCCTAGCATTGATCAGTAACACCATCATATTTTCCTTTACCTGTTTCGATATGTTGGAAGGTTTATCATTTTGGCATTGCCTAAAAAAGGCACAATCGTATCTTCCACCATCATATTTTCCTTTACCTGTTTCGATATGTTGGAAGGTTTATCATTTTGGCATTGCCTAAAAAAGGCATAATCGTGGGTGAACGTTTGTCAATAATCAAAACTCCAGAGGAGACAGATGCAGACCATCCTTGGCAAAGCAGCATGGTCTGGCAATCATATTCTCCCAGGATGGTAAATACTGGACCCCCTCTGAATGGCACCAAAAACTAAGCCAATTATTCAAGTCAATTATTTTTTGCTCATATTGCGGCATCATCTTAAGAGAAAGTAGAATGCTGCTCAATGCTAGACTCATACCTGCCTTCTACACAATCTGAGAGCTCCATGTCTCTCTTCATATAATCCAGGGAGGTACAACTGAAGTTACTGACACTGGCAGGAACTATGACAGAGTCATACTGGTACTTTTTGTTCAAGGACTTGAGTGCATGTGAGATCTGACAGATTCTGGCACCAGACAAGCAACAAACCATCATGCGTTCCTTGCTCAGCCTAGTAAGAGGAACATCTTTATATCTTACAATGGAGTCACCTATAATACTTTATTGGTAGGTCAATAAATGCCTGCCTTACAAGCTCAGCATCTGTGATTTTGGGACTCCTTGTGCTATGTGAGGAAGTATGCTTAATATGCTGAGTGTGCTTTCTACCTGTGTTTTGGAGATCTCTGAGGTTTAGGCAAGTTAATCTTAAGAACCTCAGAATATGATGGATTATGTTTATTATGACTGATTATGTTTATTGTGATGGCTTTGGAGAAGTGTGGTGTGGTGTACTGCTGATGATTTGGGTGTCTGATTTTACTGTGTATGTGATTTGCGCCTCCAAGGATATTATACGCATACAACTCTCTCATACTGTGTTATGTTGTTTGTGTAAAAGATGACTGTCAGACAGCATGAGACAATTCTTACAGTGTCTCAAGATTCCCATCTCAATAAGACTGGCAAGAGAAATTGTGGGGAAGTGCAGGTTCATGATATGGAAAGAAATTACTCTGGGGACAGTGGTAACTAACTGCTTGGAGTTCGGTCTTAGAATAATGTAACTGAACTTGCTAATGAGTATGAGTCTTCTTCTGCTACCAGTAAGACACAATAAATTAATTGAAATTAAAAAAAAAAAAAAAACTCACTCATTTGATACTAAAATTAGTGCAAGCAGTGCAGTAACAGCACACTCAATATTTAGGAATTTTTATCAAAGGTCTTTTAGCCTGGTGAGTAGTTTGAGGGGAGAGACGATTCTTGGTAGGAGTGCCTCCTGTGTGGCATCTGCATACCCTCCTTGTGTTTGCGTGGATTTCCTCCCACATTCCAAAGACATGCAGAAGGGGGACTGGACACACTAAACTGGCCATATATGTGAGTGTGCATACGAGTAGAAGAACTTCCACTGCAGGACTAGCAAACCTGTGGTATAAACAATGGCTCTAGATAACTGTCACTTATGTGCTTATCAACAGCCAACAAACAGGGAGAGGGAGGGAATTATGTTGTCAAAGTATTGTAAGAGGCAGGCAACAATAGATACATTGGGTTTAAGAATTCAACTATAACAGAACGGGAAAAAATTCAACTTTTACAGCTGAGCTGACTGGCCTTGAACTGCCCCAGTGCAAAGACAAGTCCTGACCTAGCCTGAGATGCACTCAGTAAACAAAAACTGAAACCAAAGCTTCATTTCCTCTCTTACCATTTTTTTTTTTTGCTTACATTTAATTATTTTTGTTTTACGGGTGGCCTCTCTCAGCAATATGGGTCAACATCACTGACTGTCAAAGTTTATACTTTTATTTATTTACTTCACATTTGTTTATCAAGGAGGTCCAAACTGGGCTTGTAAGCCTATTTTTAGTGGAGGCCGGGGAGAAAAGTCCCACATTTAGACAATACAAAAATAACAATAACGCAATACAAATGAAAAGGACAATAAAACAAGGCAAAAATAACATTTTAGTTAATGATTTTTTTTTTTATGAGAGTTAAAGTTCATACTTACAGTATTAGATTTCTATATCATCATTATAGGAAACGTACAGTTTTGTACCTACCATAAATGTAGATGTTCGAGTGTTCACCCTGCTGCAGTCATCACACTTGGGTTATCCTGTCATCAGGCGGTCCCGCAGTCGGCCGGATTTCCAAAGTCTTGGTCCGACGTCGGTTGCTGTCGCTTCATCCCGGACGTCAGAGTGCCAGGGGTACATATATTGCAACCGAAGCCATGTTCTTCAGTTTTTCGAGCCCCAGATGTCAGGTGCCCCCAAAAGGGTGATCAGAATTAGTACCAAAAGGTGTGAACACTGCATAAACACAAAATCCCTTTAGCTATAAGTAAATACATCAGTAAGGCATAGCAGAGATTTAAGACAGTAGAGCAGAGGGGATGGAGGGAGGGTAACCTGGACTGCAGGAGGGTGAACACTCGAACATCTACATTTATGGCAGGTACAAAACTGTACTATGTTCATCGTGTTACCCTGCTGCAGTCATCACACTTGGGTAGAATCCCAAAGCTAAGGTAGGGGGGAGGTGTCATAGAGGGTTAGTGGAGGCAATGAGGCCCTGCAGAACTGCAGTGGCGAAGCCCGCCCTGGACTTAAGAGTAAAGAGGTAAGTGATGGTGTTTGGTGAAGGTGTGTACAGAACTCCAAGTTGCAGCTTCTAAATTTTCCTTGGTAGGAACCCCCCCTTAGAAAGGCTGTAGAGGTAGCTGTTGCCCTGGTAGAGTGGGATCTAATGGTAGGAGGAACTTGTTTCCCATGATGGGTATAACAGAACTGAATGCAATGCCCTATCCATTTAGAAATGGTTTGCTTGGATATAGGCCTCCCTTGAGTAGCTGTAGCATAGGATACAAAGAGCTGGTCAGTTTTTCTGAAAGCCTTAGTTTTATCCAAGTAGTAACGAAGCTGCCTGTGTATGTCCAAGGAATGCAGGAGTCTCTCACCTTTGTTCTGTGGTTTGGAGAAGAATGTGGGTAGGTGGATGGTTTGATTTAAAGCTACACTGGAAACCACCTTAGGCATAAAGGAAGGATTAGTTCGTAGAGACACTCTGTCTTGATGAAAAATGAGGAAAGGTTCCACTGCCATTAGTGCCTGTAATTCTGAGACTCTCCTAGCTGAAGTTATTGCCAGGAGCAGGGCAGTCTTCCAAGATAGGAACTGAAGGTCTGCAGATAAAGCTGGTTCAAAGGGAGGTAACGTTAGTTTTTCCAGAACAAAGTTGAGGTCCCATGTTGGTGTAGGAGCTCTTCTAGGTGGGCTAATGTTTTTTGCCCCCTGAGGAACTGCCTTAGAAGAGGATTTGAAAATAAAGGTGGATTTGTGTCATAGTGAGCTGATATAGCTGAAGCATGGATTTTAATTGAGGAAAAGGAAAGTCCTTTGTGCAACATCTCAGCTAAATACTGTAAAATGTGAGGCATGTGAGGTTGAGTTGTGTCTTGTCCTTTAGCTTGGTTCCAGGCACAAAACCTTTTCCATTTGTCCGAGTAAGCCTTCCTGGTGCTTGGCCTCCTGGCTTCCAGGATGACATCCAGAACTGCTTGTGAAAGAGGAGCTGGTTGGATGTTTAATAGATTTGCCATGCAGCCAGATTTAAGGTTTTGAGCTGGCTTGTGTAGAATCTTTCTTTTGTTGCGTGAGCAAATGGGGTATTTGAGGCAATATCCATGGTGGGCTGTGAGCCATATTCTTCAATAGCGGGTACCAGTGCTGGCATGGCCAGTCTGGGGCTAGGAGAATCAGTCGTGGTTTTTCCTTTCTGACCTTCAAAAGAACCTTTGTGAGAAGAGGTAATGGAGGAAAGGCATATGCTGTCAGGTTTTTCCAACTAAAGGAGAGAGCGTCCACTTTCCAAGCTTGATGGTGGAATGTCCTTGTACAAAATTTTGTCAGTTGGTAGTTTTGAGGGCTGGCAAACAGGTCTATATTTGGAAGGCCCCATTTTTGAGTTATCATTGTAAATATTTGTGGGTCTAGTTTCCACTCGTGAGGATCTTTGATGTTTCTGCTTAGGTCGTCTGCCAATTTGTTTTTCTGTCCTGGCAGGAATTGAGCTTGTAACTGGACTTGGTAGGCCAGAGCTGTGTTCCATAAGATCATTGCTTGTCTGCAAAGAGGGTAGGAATGTGTGCCCCCTTGTTTGTTTATGTACCACATTACTGTGGTTGTTGTTCGTCTTTATTGCAAGTTGTCCTGGATGTAGTAGATCCTTGAAGGCTGTCAGAGCTTTCTGTACAGCTAGCATCTCTTTTTTGATTTATGTGCAGTTTTCTTTGTTCTGCAGTCCATAGGCCTTGAATGCATTGACCTGCCATGTGTGCCCCCCAGGCATAGTCTGAAGCATCTGTTGTGATAGTTTGCCTGGTTGGGGGCAAGGTGAAAGGCTGACCCTTGTTGAGGTGACATGCCTGTGTCCAACACAGAAATTCCTGTTGAAGGCAGGGAATGAGAGAGATCATTGTGTCCAAGCTGTGGCTGTGTTGAGACCATACGCTTTTTAGGTACCACTGTAATTTCCTCATATGCAGTTTTGCAAATGGTATTATCAGTATGCAAGATGCCATGAAGCCCAAAGACTGCAGAATTTTTCTTGCAGTTAATTGGGTCTTTGTTGCCATTGAACTGAAATATTGAGTCAGTTGTAGCTGCTTGTCTGGTGTAAGATCAGCCTTCTAGGCCGTTGTGTCCAAGCTGGCACCCAGGAATGTCATTTTTTGTGAGGGTATTAGTTTTGACTTCTTTTCATTTACTGTGTACCCCAGACAATTTAGGAGATGCTTCACAAAAGCCAGATGATGTAAGAGAATGTCTTTGCTTTCTGCTTGGATGAGGCAGTCGTCCAGGTATGGATAAATTTGAATTCCTCTTTGTCTGCAGTATGCAATTACTGGTTCCAGGCATTTTGTGAAAACTCTGGGCACAGTAGATAAGCCAAAGGGCAGTGCAGAGAATTGGTAATGGGTTAAACCTGCAATGAAACGGAGGTATCTTCTGCAACTTTGTCTGATAGGGACATGCAGGTATGCCTCCTTGAGGTCCAACGTTACTAGCCATGCTTCCTTGCCCAACATGGGAAGTAGCTGCTATAGTGTTAGCATCTTGAATTTGGGAACTTGTAAGTAAGTGTTTAGAATTGAAAGGTCCAGAACTGGTCTCCAAGCATTGTCCTTTCTGGGTACTAGAAAGAGCCTTGAGTAAAATCCTTGGCCTTGCTCTCGAGTCGGTACCCGATGAATGGCTCTCATGGCCATGAGAGCTGTAATTTGCTTTTGTGCCTCTGCCCATTGATTTTGTGGCAGGTTTGGCATTCCTCTTTTCATTGGCAAGGTGTGAAAGTGGAATCTGTATCCTCGTAAAATTATGTCTAGGACCCATTTGTCCTTTGTGACCATGTGCCAGTTGTCTGCAAAAAGTGCTAGTTTTCCCCCCAAGGGGGCTGTCAAAAGAGTTTTGCTTGGCCAGCTGAGGTGCAAGTCATTGAGTTTGCCTTCTGGTGGGTAGAGACCTGTCTTCTCCTCCCTTCTGGGTTGTAGTGCCCCATTGGCGACGTTTATACTGGGCTTGTGGTTGTCCTCTGCCCCTTGGGCGCCTGTATTTACCCCTCTGAGGTCTGTCAGTGGCTGGAAAGGACCAATTTTTTGTTGGCCAGTTTCTGCTGAAGCGAGGGGGTTGAACTTGTAGGAAATCTTTGACTGTTTGCATTGATTTTGCCTTATCTTCCATTTTCTTTAAAACTTCTTCTGCTTTAACTCCAAAAAGAACATCCTGCTGTAAGGGAGCATCTAGTAGTTTTGCTTTAACATGATCAGGCAGACTTTGTTCCTTTAGCCAAGCATGCCTACGTATAACCGATCCAGTGACAGCTGCTCTGCAGGAGGCCTCCAAAGAATCAAACCCACATTGTAAGGTACGTTTGCCCACCTGCTCAGTGGCGTGCAACAAATCCTGTACTTCTTTCAATTCAGATTGTTGGGGGAGGGAGGTTATCTTCTGTTTTAACTGAGAGATTAGAAATTGCTGATACTTAAGCATATGAAATTGACAATTTAGTGCCCTCATAGCTAATGTGGCTGAGGTGTAAACCTTTTTCCCCCACCTGTCTAGTGCTCTGGAATCCCTCTCAGAAGGTACTGGGTTTTTAGTCATGGAAGCCTTAGCCCCCGTGGGACCCTGGGAGATAGTCTTTGGGTCAGCTACTGGGCTTTTGTAAAGAAATCTGTGAGAATCAGGTACTCTGTAGTATCTGTCAGGCTTAGCCGGAGCAGTAGGAAGAGAGTCTGGGTTGAAACTGGATTCTAAATAGACATCATCCACAATGTCCAAAACCGGTGGGATGGCTAGAGGTCTGTGTTGGGGGAGTAAAAGAAACTCTCTGAGCCTTTTCTTGGAATCAGAGTAGTCCTGACCTATCCATTGAAAATGCTCCCTCATAGTGTGTAAGGTTTCCCCAAAAGAGCAGTCTTCAGGAGGGGAAGCTGTGGGAATAGAGTCCTCAGCATCAGAATCTTCATAAGGAGAGTAGGAATAGTCTTGGTCCTCAGAGGAATCCGAAGAAATAGAAAGTTGATCAGAGGAAGCAGAATCTTCCTCTTGTCTAGGCCTTTTGTCAGGAGGGGGCGGAGAACCCCTGATAAGAGAAATCAAATCTTCAGCCATTTTGAGCATCTGTTTCTTAGGCATCGGGCCTTGAACAGGAGACTGAAGTGTAGTCTTTTTGGATTTAGGAGGAGTCTTCGACTTAGAAAACGTTTTGACTGTGAGAGTAGTCGGTCTGAAAATGCCTTCAGAAACCGATGGCGTTTCAGAAGCACCGACGTCCTTAGAAGGTAAATCGTCAGAAGGGCCTGAAGTAAAAGGCTGCGTCGGCCTAGTACATTCTGTCAAAATATCCGTAGCGGTCTCGGGTTCCAGAACTGTGGTAGTCAGGGGCTGCATTGGAGCCTCACTGAGAACCGGAGAACCGGGGACCGGATCAACCAAGGCCTCGGAATCTGGTCTAGGCCTGGGTTGTCAGTCCGTATCCCTGCACTTTTTGTGCACGCCGGTAGTCGGTAGCTCCGACGGCATGTTATAGTTACATTTTCTACCAAAATAGTGTCGTACAAAATAAAATCATCTTTTAATAGTACGCTTATTAAACCTAGCACAAAATCGACAAGAAGTGACGTCGTGATCAGGGCCTAAGCAAGGTATGAAGTAAGAATGAAAATCCTTATGAGGTATTTGCTTCCCACAAGAAATGCAATTGTTAACTTTTTCTGACATCGGTCTGAGACAAGAAAAGTTTCCCCAATGGGGTACTTAGCTTTATAGAAGACTTCAGTCTGAAATTCGAATTCGACAATCTCAGGAGTCGGCCGACCGGCACTTGCGAACTGCTTCTGCTTCGGGCACCGCGCAGCAAGAAAGACTGAAGAAAATGGCGTCTGTTGCAATATATGTACCCCTGGCTCTCTGACGTCAGGGATGAAGCGACAGCAACCGACGTCGGACCAAGACTTTGGAAATCCGGACAACTGCGGGACCGCCTGACGACAGGCTAACCCAAGTGTGATGACTGCAGCAGGGTAACACGATGAACATCTGGTATTACAATGTTCAACATTTATAGATGCAAATTGAGAGACAGTAATGTTTTCTCTGTATATAAAAACGTTATATTAATTTATTCTGTGTTTTATGAACACTATCAATTAATACAAATGGTATGAACCACCCTACAAAATAAACAAATACAATTAATGCATAACTAAATCCTACTCAGGAAAAATTTGCTCTCAAGAAATTAATTTACTACAAAACACTTACTTCAGCCAAGAAACTAATTTTTTTCAATTTTTTCAATAACAAATCAAAATGAGTGACTTATTTACAACGAATGAGTACAATTACAGTTATACTGCTTACAACAGAAAAGCTTTGGTAAAAGTAAAATACAATCATTTGCCTTTGATAGTAGGATCAGCTTATGCTCCTTCTCCTTTTAGATCTTATAACTCTAAAAAAAAAAATGTCAGATGGTTTAAGTTGTTTAAACCATAATATAATTTTGACAGGTGATCACCCACTCAAGTACATCTAATAAAAATTCTTTAAAGACATTATCAACATTTCAGTTAAAAGAACTTTGGAAACTTATTTCCATCAACTTGTATTTACAGGTATAGATGCAAGACAAACGCCATACCAAATAAAATTAGATATTTATTTCTGCTTCCTTTATAAATTATTTCAAATACACTGGCATACTGCTTTGAGGCATCTCAGATCACTACCATTAGGAAATGTATTGTGTTTATTAAATGAAAAGGCAAGAAAATAACACTTTACTGGTAGGTCAATATTTGTAAATTACACTAAAATTAAATCAGCAGTGGTCTCTCACAGGTATAGACGAAAAGGACAGAGTACTGAATTATATTAAGAAATGCACTATGTAAACAGCAATGCTACATGAGACATATACGGAAAGAAATGAGCAAGTGAATTTGAAAAGAAAGGATTTCAGGACGGATATTCAGCAAGATAGGAGGATTATGCTGGCATCTACTTATATTCCACCTAAAACTGCTATTAGGGAGCTTAAAAATTTTGAGAGAAATAATCAGCTTTAATTTGCAACAACGAGGATATATATATATATATATATATATATATATATATATATATATATATATATATATATAGGAGGTTACTAGGCTATCAACGCAGAGGACATTTCAAGCCTAGCCATTATATCTCAATGTAATACCATAGATACTCTAGTCAATACCCAGGATTGTATTTAGTAATGACTGCCCATGTCCAGGAGGATTGTGGGCGCTATCCCTGGTATGAATTTACAGTGCTTAATCCACTCGTCCAGTTTCCTTATGAGCAGTGTCACAGAGGTGCTCTGCTTCACTACTGGCGGCCTAGAAAGGAAAAAAAGAAGACAGACATCTCAAGAAATTTCTGAAAACATTTGGTATGGAAAATGTGAATTCAGTGGTAGGAACCCAGATCATTTACATATTCCCCAGGGTTCAATAACTGGGCTAGACAAGATAGACATATTTCAGAAGAAAATGTGCAGTTTAATTGATTTAGACATGCATCCAATAACAATTTCAGATCATGCACCAGTAATAACAGAAATATTAATGCAGGTTAATGAAGTAAAGATGAGACAATAGTGCTTCTCATTTAACTGGTAAAGAGAGAGGAATTTAAAGAATGGTTAGTGGAAATTAACCGGCAGCTATTAGGGAAGAAAGTATTCCAGAAGTTATAGCTAGCGAGTGGGATAAAAGGAAAGTGGAGTTCAAAAGTAGAGAAGAAATAAAAGAAACATGGTTAAGAAGTAACAAGAAATATTTAAAGGGTCTGACAAGGGTTGAAGTATTTACTGCAGAATAAGGGGAATGGCACAGAAAAAGAACAGGTGCAACTGCACAGTGCTAGAGAGAAAATAAGGGAGTACATGGATAATGTGCATGAATTCAAAAAGATTGCTGTTAACCAACTCTGACTAAATCCAGAGTACAAAACTTTTAGCACGATGACTTGAGCAAAATAAAGTAGAAAGTGTTGTTGCCACACTTAGGCAGCCTATAACATGAAAAATAAATAGATCATGTAGAGGTATTAGAAATATTTTGGAAAGGTTATGAATATCTGTATAAAGTAGAGAAATGTAGAAAGAGAGGAAGTACAAATGAAAATATTTATTGAAGACTTAATATGCCAAGGTTAGTGGCAAAGGAGGCTCACCAATTAACAGTTAAAGACAGGAGGAGATGAGATATGCGCAAGAAAATCTCCAGGAACAGATTGTTTTCCAAAAGAAGCTTGGAAGCTAAGAGTGAAGAAAGTTATAAAGATCTGTAAGGCTTTAAAAGTATTTTAAAAGGAGAAGCACCACCAACATCCTGGAAAAAATCTGTGATGGCTTAACACCTAAAGATGGTGAAGACCCATCATATCCAGCTTCATATAGGCCCATTCCAATTTACACCATAATTATAAAGTGTTTATGTCTGTAATGGCAGAAATAATGCCAAAGGTTTTGCCAAAATTGATATATATGGATCACTGTGGTTTTGTAGAGGAGAGGAAACATTTGACAACAGTAACAGAAGAATAATGATCCAGAGGAAAGCAGAATGTAAGAAAATGCCTCTGTTCTTGGTGGGTCCTAATGCAGAGAAAGCATTCAACAGAATAAACTGGGATTTTATGACTATGTTAATAGAAGCATTTGCATTCCTTGATACAATAATAAAGACTAATTTAGGAGAATATACGAGGGACTGAAGGCAAAAATCAAAGTGGGAGGGTTCCTCTTTAATAATGTATTGTATTTAGAACCACTGTCAAAGAAAACAAGGGACTAGGAAATTCAAGGCTATAACTTGGTATGGTAATTAAGAAAAGTTGGCTTTATTTGTAAATATTATTTTGAACCTGATAAAACCAAAAAAGGACATCAGTGTTGTGGAACATTCTAAGCCAGTTTCATTTTTTGTGGTATATAAAATAAATAAAAATAAAACAAAGGCTATAGTTTGTAAACTATGCACCCATACACGAATTGGTTAAGCAATACCCATATTTAAAGGGATGTGTTAAAATGAAGTACTTAGGAGTATGGGTTAAAAAGTATTATACCATGACCCCCCCAAAACGTGCACGCTGATTGGCCAGCGTGCACATTGTAAATCGAGTTATACTAATGGAATTTTTTCCATTAGTATAACTCTACTTTTAGAACACTGTCTCGCTATGTTAAATGGGTTTAACATAGCGAGACAGCTTTAAAATAAGCAACGGAGATCTCCGTTGCTTATTTGTACTGTCTCGCTATGCTAAACCCATTTAACATAGCAGACAGTGTTATAAAAGCAACGGAGAAAGCAAGATCTCCGCTGTTTTTTAATTCTATGTTAAATGGGTTTAACATAGGAGACAGTTTAAAATAAGCAACGGACATCTCCGTTGCTTTTAAACGGTCTCGCTTATGTTAAACCCATTTAACATAGCTAAAAAAAAAAAAGCAACGGAGATCTTGCTTTCTCCATTGCTTTTGCCCACAGCTCTGGCGCGCGGATGCCATTATTTAAGAAAAGTAATAGTTTCTTTTCTTAAATAATGTCATGGTATAATAGCAATAACCCACTTCTGGGTGTGGGCAATGCTGTATTTACCCATGGTTGGCTTTGTTTGGTCCCTCGGGCTTCGCCCTCGGGACCAAACCACACCAACCATGGGTAAATTCAGCGTTACCCACACCCAGGCGTGGGTTATTGCTATATTCTGTTATGGCAGCTAAGGATACACAAAGAGAGTAAACAAAATAATACAAAAACTAAAATTAGAAGTTCTTCTCTTCGGATATAGATATCATGACATAAGTAGCAAAGGTGTTTTTAGTTCCTTTAGTTTTATACACACGTCAGGCACGTTTTTATCAAATCAGAGGAGATGTGGATAGTAATTACTAAAAAGCTGAAGGATTTTATCTGGGAGGAGAAGTGGGCAAGAGTCAACTGGGATATATTGATTTTTCCAACAGAACAAGGTGGTTCAGGATTACTTGATCAGAAGGGATAATTTTAGAGCTGAAGTTATAGCTCTTATGTACAACACAAGCAGAAAGCTACAACTCAAACTGGAAAGGGATGATGATGAAACAGTGCAAGTCAAGAAATAAGAAGTGTAGGATTTTGGATGCAGATCTTTAAGGAGAATAAATGTCATACCGAATATTATATTAGTAAAGTGTCAGTATTTTAAGAAAAAATCCAGCACATGAATGGAGAAGAAGATTATATGCTCAATTTCTGACTGACTTGGTTGGCTACAATCACCTGCATTAGAAGCTGAAGTTATGTGCAAACTTGCAGTACTGTGTTTTATTCTTCTAAATGCAAGCTCGGAGTTTTAAAAGTACTGTATTTTATTCTTCTATTACCTAATTGTTTCCCTGAATAGTGTGCTGTGTGTGTCTCTTTGCAGTTAGTTCCCTACCCACCCTATCTGTCCTTGTCTTGGTGTTAGTGTTGGTGGCTCTGGAATTGCCCGTCCCTCCTACAAGTCTGTATTTGAACACTCCCTCCTGGGTTCATCTCATTTGCTCACTTAAAGTACAGTGAGATCATATTCTGAGTCTAGTGTTCACTGTACTTAATACAGAAAGAAGATTTGAGAAGACCAACCCACTTAAGTTCTTCTTTCCTCTTTCCTTGCACTCTACTAACAAAAAATAATTGCACTTTATTCATCTACTTTTAATGTATTTGTGTTTCCTCCTACATTATTTTGCTTTTGCCTATTCTTAAAAGTATTTAATTTTATTTATTCTGCTGCATTTATTACTGCTTGGTAGTAGCCTGATTAAATTGTAACTGCAATTCTAAGTCTTTTGGTTTAAGTGCTTGGGCTTCATACCAGTTGGTTTGCATGAAAGTTTGTGGTCTGCACTGCTGTGGCAGGACAGGTAGCTTATATCCTTCTGAGCTGGGAATTGCTGATTGAAAGCTCAGTGTCTGCTATTCTAAAAGTGCATTAGTTCTGGTTTAAACACTTTGGCTTCAGGCCAGTTATTCTACATTAAGAAGGTTTGTGGTCTGCACTCTTCTGGGAAGAAAGGCTGGATTCTGCCCTTCTGAGCTGGGAATTTCTGATCACAGGCTTACTGTGCCTGCTTATTTGAACTGTTTCTTTCTAAAATTGGTGCGCCTTGTTGATGTGGCTTAGACCAGATTCAGGCCTGCTGAATCTAGCTTTGTTTGTATAACTTGATCACTTATTTAGGCCAACTTTTTTTGGAGAAGGTTCCCCTGTGCCCTAGTGGCAGGAGTGTGCAGTTAGAACTTGTGTGATTTAAGACTGCGGGAACAGGACTCAGTTTTGAGCTTTTTTCTGGTTAATTGGGTAACTTGTTTAAATCAGTTTGTTCATTTTCTATTGTTTTACATATATAAAAAAAAAGCACTTTATTCATCTGCTTTTACTGTATTTGTGTTTCTTCCTACTTTATTACTAGGGGAATTGACTATAACTCTGATCTGAGATATATAACAATAAGTATCCTTTTCTGTGTATTTAAAGTGTTTTTTTTTATTGTATCTGCTTTATTTTCTGAAAAAATATATACTTGTTTCCCACCTTTCTAAGCTAGTACAGTCCAGTTTTCAGGTTAGTCCTGAAT